>NC_139517.1:112017705-112292705 GCF_947247035.1 Vipera ursinii | reverse complement strand
ACATTGCAAAGTATATATTTCTCAACACAAAATTTAATTTCCATGTCAAGAATAATATACTATGAAAAGTGACCCTGGAGTTACTACAGACGATCAAAGTTATACATATCTTTCTGAATGATTCCTTCTTGTTTTACTTATGATTTAATATTGGTTGATTCAGATGATATCATGTTGAGAAGTTAAAATAAATAAATAGATAGATGATAGATAGATATAGATAGATAGATAGATAGATAGATAGATAGATAGATAGATAGATAGATAATATAAAGCAAAAATGGTTTGTGCTAAATATGAATAAAACTTATTTTCTTTTATTTGTTTTTGTTTAGAAAACTATTTTCATCCAACTTTTGTACAGGTCCACAAAATAAAAGCTAGAGCTAAAGCTTTGTTTCCTCCAAATAATACTTCATTATTGTTAGGACTTGAAACAGTCAGCTTTTCAGAAACTACCTTTAGATACAAAGTGACCAGAAGTTAGTTAATTGGAAACTTAACTTCTTTTCCTTCAAAATAAACTATTGTAAATAACAGATTTGTCATTGCTTCAAGCACTAGAAGAGTTCTTACAACAGAAAGAGGAGAAAACTAGTTACATCATGATGCAATAAAATTCCCAAGGGTGCTATGGGTGGGTAGGGGAGAAGAAATAGTTGGAGGTGTTTAACCATTCACAAGTTTATGAATCTTGTTTGGTTTTTAAAAAGTGGGTATCTTGGTACAGAGCAGTACCAGGAAATTACTACAGTGTGATCAAGCAGTTGTGGAGAAAGAGGTTTTGGAAGGCTGACCTAGCACTTCAGCTGTCAGTCATAAATGCATGGCTTTTTTTCTCATAGAACGCTCAGAATGGAGTTCCGGCACCCTTTTTGGATGGAACCTTGTAGGGTAAGCAAGGCAGGTTGTATAACATGTGTGAGTTACGGCACCTTTTTCTTTTACAAAAAAAAGCACTGCATAAATGTATCTTGGAAATAAGACTTTGTAGGAAGAGAGCTATGTTCAACTATGATATCAGGTTTCTGATTTTATGCTAGGAAATAAGGACTGTCTCAGAATGACAGCATTGTTTATCCCTTAGATTTCCTGAATGCAAAATCTACCTAGATTCCTGTATAAAGAATTTTACATTTTAATAGCTATATGAGCCTATTATATGATAAAAGATACTAATTTAGTTAAATATAACATTAACTTATAAGAAAAGTCTAGAATACATAGTTTGATTTTCTTTCCCCATCTCCATCTGCTTTCAAATATATGCAAGCATCCAGTTTTAATCTCAGCTATCCTGTTAGCTTTTTAGGTAGACTTCCTGCTTTATTTTGGTAACTTGGCATTAAAAAGAAACAGAATAATCCTTTTCTCCACCCTGAATTAAACTACTAAGAGGCATACTCCTCCCTTATTATAAGTAACTTAAAAAAAAACTTTTGAGATTTTCTAGATCTGAAAGGGATAATTTTGGGAAGAAAATATAAATGGTATGTTTCCTCTTTCAAACAAAGCAACTCTTTGCATATTTTAAATGCATTATAAAACACTCTAGACAAAACATTGAATGCCATTTCCTAGCAGAACATCTAAAGAATGAATTCAGCTACAAAAGAAGCTTATTAAAGAGTAATGAAGACTGTCAAAAATTGTACACTTAAAAGCTAGTAAATAACAAAGTGAAGCTTTTAGCCATTCTGGATGGACTATGTGAGGTCAGAAAGAAACAACACATTCAAGCAGGGCTGCCACAGGCTTTTGAAGCTGCCCAATTGTTTGTTTAGAAAAAGCAGAGATATTTAAATATCCTATGTGAACTGCCTAATGCCAATATCCTTGTAGCCATTGTTTTTATTCAAGCGGTAGAGTAGAAATATCAGAAGCATTGCAATAGCATGCTGATTTTTATCTCTATGGAGATAAAAAAAGATTTTTTTTTCAATTATAGAAACAGAATTATAATGTGTCATTGAGAACACTGAGCCCAATTCCCTTCTTAAAGAAAAATGAGATCAAAATATCTTCAATAAATGGCAATCTAGACTAGGAGTGTCAAACTGCCAGCCAGTGGGCTGGATGTGTCATCCAGAAGCCGCGCCCACCCCATGGACAGCAATGGCGAAAAGAGTCCAACTTGTTGCGTGACGTCACATGATGTCACGAGTTTGACATGTCTGATCTAGACAATCCTGTGAAACTAATTACACCATCTTTATTAGAAGGAGAAGGTTCTAGTGCCAATAGAACATATTTGTTGGGAAGAAAGAAAAAATGTTAATTTAATCTAATTCTTTTGTTAGGGAGGTATTTTAACATTTTAGTACCTTCTATCTTTGAGTGACTTAAGAAAAATTTTTAGACTAGATTTGCATTTATTTGTTTTGTCTGGATAAGATCACTTAATGCTTTCTAGAGTTGAAAAGGATTTTAGTACGTGATGTAAGACTACAAAAACATAAGAAAACTCCATATACTGTAGGATCCGGCCCAGGAACCATGTAGCATTCTATGTCATACAGTAGGCAACAGTTCAAAAGCAGAACAAGAAGCCCAACAGTTGGTACCTCAAACAGGTTATCCATGGTTCAGACAATAACAAGTAGCCATTGAAAGATTGATCTTTATGAATTTGTCCAGTCCACCTTTAAATTCCTCTGAATTTTGAACCAGCAGTGTCATACTTAATGACAATAACTTCTCAATTGTTTTATGGGTTATGTACTTCCTTTGATTGGCTCTGAATATTATTATTTTTTGTTCTAGTGGATGATGCCTCTAACCCAAGTTCTAGCTGGTCATTTACTATGTCATGCATTATGTTATATTTGATGGATATACTGACCCTCACTTGGGTCTCATTCATCTTTTATTCTGTTTGGAAAGGTAAGAAGTCATGATGAGATAAAACTTTAATCAATTCCATATATTTATTATTTATTTATTTAATAATTCGGTTTATATACCGCCCTACTCTCAAAGGACTCAGGACGGTTTACAAGGCAAAATTTAAAAACAATACAATATAAAATTAAAATAAAATTAAATTAAGTCTAGCAGCAAAAAATTAAAATCACAATTTAAAAACATTAAACCCCTCAGTCCAGACCAGATAGCTCAAAGAGCCAGGTTTTTAGGTCCCGGTGAAATGAACGAAGGTCGGGGGCAGTCTGGAGTTCCATTGGCAGTTGATTCCATAGGGCAGGCATGCCCACAGAGAACGCCCTCCCCCTGGGGATTGCCCGTCGGCAATCCTTGACCGGCGGTACCCTGAGGAGGCCCTCCCTGTGGGAGCGCACAGGACGATGGGAAATTGACGCTGGCAGCAGGTGCTCCCTCAGATAATACGGGCCCATGCCATTTAGGGCTTTATAGGTCATCACTAGCACCTTGAATCTCACCCGGAGGGCAACTATTATATTGCTCTTATTTTCTAAGCTAGCTATAATATCACTTCTATTAATACAGATTCCAGCAAAACATATTTTTAATTATCTTCTTTTTATGGTCATTTGTTTGAACCTACAGTTCATAGGCATAGTTGATCTTCCAATGCTAATCTTCTTTTCTAGAGCAAAGAAGCTAGGAATTAAGAATTAAGTTAATGTCATTATAGTTGCAGTGGAAGGTTTTTTTCGGGTGATAGCCTATCTGTTATAGGATTGCTTATTCTTTTGAGAATAGTTTCAATTTGATTAGTTAATAGGCTAAATCCTGTGTCATGGTAAACATTTCCCAAGTCTTAGTTTTCTCTGTTTTAATAGCTATGCCATAATTGTGCAGAGTGCCTTGAGCAAAACTTAATTCACTTGGACTGATTTACATCTCTATGTCCTGATGGGGCTAGCTATTTTGAATGTAATGGTGCAACAAGAACATGTAGCAATAGAGAAATGAATGGTTTGGGTTAAGATGGAAGTTAAATTGAATTAAGTTTTTTTTATTGATTTGGCATAAGATTTCTTCAGATTCCAACTGTTTACTACCTATTATAATGGCAAAGCCCTCTGTCCTCTTATGCAGTTCATCTTCAGTATTAGTTGATGAATGTAAAATTAACAATGGAAGATTCACCAACATACTATAATATGAGTAGCACCTAGGCAACTTCTGTTCATACATGTGAGTATGAATTTAAAATGCTGAAATCTCTGAGCACAGACACACGTACTTTACATGGCAAATGGTGTGTTTTTTTGTTTTGAATACCAAACAGTTGTCTTATCTTGCAAATGTGTATCTAAGAAAAATGTGGGTGGATATTGCAGTGCAATGTGATATGATTATTCAAATGTATATCTTACTGACCTAAAAGGGACCGATAACCATGAGCATATAGCTATGTAAAGAAATATTATAATACCTGATTCTGCATTATCAAATACAGTGTGTGTGTGTGTGTGTGTGTGTGTGTGTGTGTGGTATGTACATGTGCAGGCATCCTTTTTTTAAAAAAAATCATAAAACCTGGAAACTGGCATATATATAGTCCCATACCAAGGAATATATGCAGCTAATTTAAACAGCTAAACCAAAACAATTTTTTTAAAAAATGTTTCTTATAGTTTCTCAAGAAAACAACCAAATTCAGAAAGTACAAGGACCCACAGTTTAATACTGAGCTACAAATATTCTTTTCTATTGTAACTTTTCCTGATAGGCCTTCCTATTCCTGTCTGGCATTTGTAATCAGTTCAGTGCATTCACCACTGCACACACAACATTCTCCATTGACCCAAGACAGAAAGACAAACAATAGTCCAATGATGAAACTATGGAATCATACAAAGTATGCCTTTAAAGGGAGTATACCTCATTTAATCTAACTTTCTTCTCAGTGCTAAATTACCCTCAATAGGTCAATTTCCTCTTAAACATAATACATTTTAGATAAGTGAAACTGCTATTATATCTTTTCCTTGGCCTTCTCTTTTGCAAGCAAAACATGTCAGCTCCTTCAACTCACTGAGTTTGGTTTTCAGAGAGCTTATCATGCTGGTGTCTTTCCTTTGAACCCGTTCCAACTCCTCAATATCCTATTTAAAGTGCAGTACATATAATTGGATACAGTACTCTAAATACCGCTTACTCCAGTCAAAGTACAATGCAACTATTATTTCTAAGATTTTGGACACAGTATTTTGTTAATGCAATTCAAGCATTTTAACTGCTGTATCACACTGCTTGTTTACATTCAATTGGTGGTAAACTGGCATTTCTGGAGTATTCTCACACATATTGCTACCTACCCAAATCTCCCCCATCCTGTACTTATGCTTTTCCTACTTTCTACCCAGATACCAAATCTTGTATTTTCTATCATTAATGATCATCCCATTGAATTGCAATATTCAAGCTTGATGAGCTGAATTGAATCCTGACTTTAATCTCTAAACTGTTAGCCAAACCCTATACTTTGATATCCTCTGAAAACCTAGGGCTTCCCTTCTATATTTTCCTCTCTGGCAATTCAGAACAACTTACAATCATCCTCTAAGTATGGTTGGCCAACCAATTGCAAATTCAATGGGCCATAACCCCCTCCAAATCATATCTATGCATTTTGTCCATAAAACATATATTTGATATTTTGGCAATTCCTTTATTGAGAACAAAATATACTAAATTTACATTATTCTATGGCTCTATCAAACCACTCTATTATAAAAGGAGAGAAGGTTGATTTTGACTCAATTTGTTTCAACAAACCTATGATAAAGCCTTGCAAATTCTTGCAAATGTGCACTTCTGATTTTTTTTGCAGTGGATATCAGAGTTGTGGCAGTATAGAAAGCAGACATCAATTGAATAAGTCAGGTTTGAAGCTACTTAAGAAAACCTAAGGTTTCTTGGTCTAAAGTAGACTTTCATAATGGGGCACTCTCCAAATATGCTGAATTGCAATACACAGATTTCCCTGCCATCATACAACATCACACTGTTTTCCAAAATATTTCATTTCAAATCCAAGCTGAACCAAAATGTATCTGAAAATATTTTATTACAGCAGCTTTGTATATGTCCCTTTTTGGCAGGGGTTCTAAGAGGCACATCTGATGCTATAACAGGATACAAGATACCAGCATACAAACACACATAGAGCAATTTCAAATAGAAATGATTGATTTGTATTTTGCCCTTAATTCTCTGAAAACAACAGAATGATTGTTCATCATAGCTCATTTATTATTTACATTTTATGGATGTTGCCTTTACATATTATGGAATTTGCAGACTAATCTCAATTTGTATCTGGTTAGAAATTAGCCCTATAGAATGCAGAAATAACTGTTCCCTCATGCACATCCCTCAATTTTGTTCAGCCTTGCTAAATTCCTTGGCCTCTAATTTGCATATAAAAACTAAGGTTGCAATGGAGTGAGTAGTAACAATCATGACATTGAAATATGCTATCATCTGAGCAGTGATCCTCGCCTTGAACATTATTGAAATCATAGTTTGTTTTCTTTTATATTACATTTTCATTTGATTTATAAAAAATCACAGTCCTTTCCACAACACCCAAAAACCATGCTCAGATAACTGAAGGAAGATCTTCAGCCTGCCAAGGTCAAGGCAGGTGGGAAGAAGTGGTAAAGGAATATTTCTTTACTGCAGTAAAAGACCAAAAATAAACAAATCAGACAACTAATAAAGTAGATAAAAACAACCATATCAATAAAACTTAAATATATACAGCCAATACTAAACAAATTCTGCAAAATATAGAAATGATTGTAGAGGTTAAGTCTTTCTTTTAATAGTAATTTTATTAAAAAATTGCAATTTCAAAATTACAAACTAATACAAATTAAAAAGAAAAAAAATAGAAGGTGAGGAATAGAAAAGAAAAAAATAGAAAGAACATATGGGAAGGGCAGCTTTCATCCTTTGACAAAACTGTTGGATTCTGTGGGTGTAAGGGAGATGAAGGAAATAAGAGCAGAGAACTGAAATATTCTTTAAGTCCTAGGAAGCAAGATAATATTCAGAATAGCAATTGCACTAAGACTTATATACTGCTCCATAGTGCTTTGCAGCACTTTTTGAGTGCTTTACAATGTCAGCATTTTTGCCCCCAACAATCTGGGTCCTCATTTTACCAACCTTGGAAGGATGGAAGGCTCAGTTAATCTTGAGCCAGTCAGGACTGAACTTCTGACTGTGGGCAGAGTTAGCCTGCTATACTGCATTTTCACGATTGCCATTAGAATGCTCCTTGTATCATTGAGGTATTAGAAGGAGGGAAAGTCAAGCACAATCAGGCTTCCAAAACTCCATTGTGAGTTTCAAGGTGTTAGTGACGACTTACAAAGCCCTTCATGGCATGGGTCCGGATTACCTACGGCAACACCTGCGGCCGGCGTCAACTTCCCTCCGTCCAGTGTGCTCCCACAGAGAGGGCCTCCTCAGGGTGCCGCCGATCAAAGAATGCCGATTGGTGACCCCCAGGGGGAGAGCGTTCTCTGTGGGCGCGCCAGACCTTTGGAACCGCTTACCGGTTGAGCTCCGGATGGCCCCCGACCTTCGCTCCTTCCGGCGCGATCTCAAAACTTTCTTCTTCAAACAAGCTGGCCTGGTCTGACGGGATGGGGTTGGGTTTTTATAAATAGTTTTAATTTTAATATGTATTAATTTTATGGGTATAATGTTTAATGGCTTTTTAATTTTTGTATTCTATTTTTATTGTGTATTGCCCTGTTCACTGCCCTGAGTCCTTCGGGAGAAGGGCGGTATAGAAATTAAATTATTAAATTATTAAATTATTATTATAGCCTAGCTCAATAAAATAGAAGTCTAAGGCTCCTGTGAAGTTGATTTTAATGTCTGATCTACATAATGGAGCTGACGATGCCTGTCTGAATGATATGGATAAAAAAAAAAGGAAGATGACAGAATTAAACTGGTGTATTTACATGTGCCATAAAGACCAAGGTGAAAATGTAGGACCTCCGGATCCAAATTAAAGCTTTTGGGTTATTCCCTTTCCTTTGCAATTCCATCTCAGTTGGACCTGGTGCTCTTATTTTTCCATTTGTTCCTGCTCCTCGTTCAGTATTTTCCATCTTCCTTCTGGACAAAGATGGGGAAAAAATCTAGTAGGAGGTCTGGAAAGGAGTCATAGCCTGAGTTGGTATTTCTTCATCCCTTTAATGTATCCATCAGTCGGCATATCACTGACAGCATCTTTCTTCAGCTTTCCTGTTAGTGAACTTTGCCTAAAATGTTTTTCTAACGGGATCAAAAGGGAACGGCTTTTCTTTTCTGCAATAGCTCTGGGGCTCTCACTTTTGGCTTGCAGCAAAGGAGCAAGAAACAAACAAATAAACAAACAGAACTAGGTGGCTGTTGGCAACTGTTTTGTCTGGGTTTCTGTTATCAGGCCAAACACATGCAAACAATGTGAATAAATAACATGCAAATATCCCAGAGCAGGGCAAATGTTACGTTTATCTGATTATTTCCAAGCTAGCTTTCAACTAAATTTAATGTCACCGAAACCTTTTGTAGTGGCTGCCACAGGAAAAAAAAAAATCCATTGCAAAAATATACAGAAGGGCTTAGATTGTTTTCTTTCTTCTCCCTCATCTCCTTCTATTTTTAGTTTTACAAGTAGTACCACTATTAGTAATAGAATTTGTATATCTCAGTGCCTATAATGTAAGAGTTCATTAGAATCCACACTCTCCCAAAATAATAGAGCACACTGATAGGATGCCAATCACCCTTCTCCTTTAACAGTGGGATTATTCTGCTGTCATGCTCTTCTGTGAGCCATTAAATCAGGGGTGTCAAACTCAATTTCATTGAGGGCTGCATGAGCATTGTGGTTGCCCTCAGGGGGCCGGGTGGGTATGGCCATGGTGGGTGTGGCCTACTGGGTGGGTGTGGCTAGAGTAGGTGTGGCCTACTGGGTGGGTGTGGCCAGCTCTACATCATTCACATCAAGGGTGCCTTTGGGGGCCTGGGCAGGAGTGGGACAGATCTGAGGGTCTCTGGCAGAAGGAGGGTCTCTAGGCCAGGGCCACAGCAGCGGGGACCGTTCCCTCACTGTTTCCAGGATGGCTTTGCGGGCCGCATGAAACCACTTCGTGGGCCGGATCCGGCCCCCGGGCCTTGTGTTTGACATGTCTGCATTAAATCAACAATTTCATCAAAATCTATTAACAAAATGTATTTGTCTTTCGAGAATTGGCTCCAACACACTGTTGAAAGATACAGTGATCCTTGAAGAACTAGATCCATTCTAGAACCAGTGTGACATGAAAGGTATACAGGCTTTCCTCAACTTATAACCATTCATTCAACAATCATTCAGAAATATAGCAGCACTGAATAATGTGCCTTACAACTGGTTCTTGCACTTACAACTGTTGCAGCATCCTCTCCATCACATGATCAAGATTTGGGTGCTTGGAAACCAGCATGTATTTACAACATTTAAGCATCCTAGATTCATGTGATCACCCTTTGCAATATTTCCAGCTGGATTCTGTTGAGCAATGGGGGGAGTTAAATTTGTCTGTCTGTCTGTCTGTCTTACTGACTGACTCTGTCTATCTATCCAATCTATCATCTCTCTATCTAATTTGCATCCCATTTTTTATTATTTTTACAAATAACTCAAGGCAATGAATACATCTCCCTTCTCCTATTTTCCTCACAACAACAACGACCCTGTGAGGTGGGCTGGCCTGGGAGAAAGTGACTGGCCCAAACTCACTCAGCTGGCTTTCATGGCTAAGCAGGGCTTGAATTCACAGTCTGCTGCTTTTTAACTTGGTGTCTTATCGACTAGACCAAATTGTCTCAACAAACCCATGATTCACTTAAGAATTGCAGACTTGCTTAACAACTGTGGCAAAAAAAAGTTGTAAAATCAGGCATGAGTCAATACCCATTGCTTAGTAATGTAAATTCTGGTCATGAATTTATGTAGATTTATGTAGATCAGGACAAGATAACCAATAAATATAATCACAAACAGGAGAGCTCAACTTCCAAACCTTGGGTTACCTGCATTTTTTTCTCCGTTCAGTCATTGATTGAGATTCTCAGTCCCAAAGGTGCTTTTTCAAGAGGCAACTGGACTTTCATTGTGTGTTTTTTTTCCTTGAAGAGAAAAAAAAACAAAGGAAAAAACTAAGAAAGCCCAGTTGCTTCTTGAAAAAGCACCTTTGGGACTTTCGGTTCAATCTATCTTACAGTGAGCATGTCTTCAGAGGAGTAACTGAATGCCATGTTATACTCCCAGAGGAAAAAGTAGATTAAACAGGTTTAACAAAAAAGAAAAAGAAAAAAGTGCCAATGCATTTTAGTTTCAGATTGGCTTCCCAAAACTGATTCATTGAGATGTGGCTTATTGAAATTCACCACAATGACTTTTTGTTCCCGTTCAAAATTCTTAAGTTATTTAAAACTTGGCATTTGGCTTCAACCATGTGACTTATATTTTGTAATACTTCCTGGGGTAGTCATGAATAAACAACCACATAATCCAACAGGCTTTCCATTGCAGGTTTTCAAAAAGCAGGGTGCCAAAAATCACTTTCAAGATTAGAAGAGCAAATTAGCTTCTGTGACTGCTTTCTGCCAAGATCATGAGGAATTAAAATTTCAGTTTTTAAAGCAATGGAATTAAATAGATGTAAATACATTTTGAATTACCTCCCTTTTGTACCCATGATTGTATCCATTTCATGCAAGTCCATCATAGCCTTTTCTGAATATGTATCTGCAACATTATTCAACCCTTGTTTTAAAACTGCAAGAAAATCTTCCAAATCCCAAATATTTGTTCCCAAAAAAAGAAAAAGGACATTTTCTTTTTCTTTTCTTTTTTTGCAGGAAATAGTGTGAATAAAGTGCTATATAGGACAACACTCATTAATAATTATATAGTTTTGTACATTCCTATATTCTTAGAAAAGAGAAATTATTTGCACTAAAGCTTGGTGAAATTTATCATAGAACAGACATTTGTCACCATCCAGATTGGAGGTTTCCCAAATGGATCTAATTTTGAGACAATGATCTCTTTGTTTACAGTGACCCAGAATTAAGCATCCTGAAGTTGCACAATTGTTGTAGCACCCAAAATTTACCTATAGTCCTCAGAGGCCCTTGTTGCACTTTAGAATGTTATTATAGGCCCACAGCATAACCACATGAATTCTATTTAATAATATGCCATATAACTTTCAATCACACTTAGTTTGTTTTTCAGAATTCTCACCATTTCTTTTTCTGCCCAGTGCCTGCTTTTTTGGAAAGTAGTCCCTGGAATTAATTCAAAGATCAGACCTAGGTTCTTGGGCCAAAAATGTTGCCTATTGCAATATTATACATAGTGATCCATGCAAGATTATGCTTTAACAAATATGTCAATCTGCCACAAAAATATGACTTGTTCCTCTGGATGATGTAATGATATACTGTTATTTAGTAACAAAACATAGTACTTAGACTTATACACCGCTTCACAGTGCTTTCAACCTATTGCTCCCAACAATCTGGATCCTTATTTTACCAACTTTGGAAGGATGGAAGGCTGAGTCAATCTTGATCCAATCAAGATCAAACTCCTGGCAGTGGACAGAGTCAAACTGCAATAGTTATTTAACTATTTACGTTTATTAGCTACTGGTCTCTAGTGAACTCTGGGGCGGTGCACAAACCTAAAAAGACAAAAAAAACCCAGGATATTAAATGAAGAGAAAGTCCAGTCTAAGATGTTCTAATAACAAAATTCACAAAACAAAACTGGGAAAAATAACCAACACCAATCCCAAGCCTGTCACCGAAATCAGATTTTCAAAACTTTCTAGAACCCTAGGAAAAAGGATATTATTATAGATGGTTTCTAACAGAACTCTAAGTAGACACTCATTCTGAAAAATACTATCTGACTGTGTCAAAAGTTCCACAGATAATAAATGTCACTTAATAGTAGTCCAACATGTCGAATTGTAGTACAGCTATTAATATTTCTTATACATTTTTAAAAAAATAATCAGTTCCACTGTACACATATTTTCCTCCAAACTATTTTGTCTCTCCATCAGGTTTTTTTTTCCACCCCAAGGCATCTGTCCCTGTGCAGCACCTGAAACCTTTATTACTAAAGTTAATAGTAGTCACCTTATTCTGGCCAAGGGACACGGTGGTTCAGTGGGTTAGGATGCTGAGCTTGTCGATCAGAAGGTCGGCAGTTTGGCGGGTCGAATCCCGAGTACTGTATAGCAGAGTGAGCGCCTGTTACTCGTCCCAGCTTCTGCCAACCTAGCAGTTCGAAAGCACATAAAAAATGCAAGTAGAAAAATAGGGACCACTACAGTGGGAAGGTAACAGCGTTCCATTTGCCTTTGGCGTCTAGTCATGCCGGCCACATGACCACGGAGACATCCTCGGACAAGTGCTGGCTCTTCGGCTTTGAAACGGAGATGAGCACCGGTCCCTAGAGTCGGAAACGACTAGCACACATGTGCGGGGGAACCTTTACCTTTACCTTTACTTATTCTGGCCACCTAATTTCATAACAAGTTATGCAAAAATTGATATTAGCCTGTTAGTATTCTTTGATTTACATTATATATTCTGGTCAGGGAATCTGACATTTCTGCTCTATAGGATTGGTCATTCTGCAAAATATTGTTAGCAGAATAAATTATGCAAGTTGCACAGATTTACAAATTAAATGAATGGTTTATTTTATTTTAAGATTAATCTTAACTTTTTTTAAAGAACAGGTGTGTGATGTATGCAGAATACATGTAGTCTTCTTATACGCTTGTATCTAGACTTTGCAGCAATGAATTTTGTAGTCTTAGACTAAACAAGATGAGTTATGACTCAAGGGAGACATAAATAGTGAATACAATATTTGAAAATTTAGCCATTCTCAAATCTCTTTCTTTCTCTGGATAGTAGCTGAATGTTTAATGCCATTTTGTTAACATGCTATGAGTTTGCTTTAGTTTATATGAGACTTAGAGTTGTGATTCTAATTGCTTTTTAGAGAAATTCTACATGAATCCAGATTTCATTTAGTTTGCAAATAAAGCCTTAAATTCCAGGGAAAATGTACCAATATCTCAGTATAAATGATTGCAAACAGAACTACATATCAGAAATTTTGAAAATGAAAGATAAAGATACCGCTACAAAGCAAATGCGTTCGTTTCATCTGACTGTCACTTTTAGGGTAAACTTGACTATACAAGCTTTTGACCCTTAAAAACCTCCAAATTCTGTTTAACAGCACTGTAATTTTCTCTGTTGCAGAACTTTTAGCAAGTCCTTTGGGATTGGAGAAGTTATATGTTATAAATAAAATAAAATTTGGCAGAGTGGAAATCACCCATTTCTAGCTAATGCTATATTCATTATCATTCAAGGTTGTTGTTTGTTTTCCACAATTATTTCAGGAAAATCAACTTATGATTACTATCATCTTTGAACTTCCAGCAACAAATGAACCATAAATTGTCAGACACTGCTCAGTTTCAACATATCTCAGTGACATTTGTCCTAGAAAACTTCACAGAGGAACTAGAAATAATAATGTAAATAAGCTCTTTTAAAATCCAAGCCAAGTATCTAGTTTCATAGGGGAAGTTTATATTTTAGTCTCAAAATCAGAAAGTTACACAGAGTTTTAAAAGAATAGAGAGATATTATTTTCAGCAGTTTATAAAATAAATGTTTTATAAATTCATAGTTTGCTCTTTTATTTTGCAAAGAATAAAAAATGTTATATTTCCTTTTAAGATAATTAATTTTTTTGTATGTATTTTTTTATTTTCCTGTTGTGAGGTTAAACTTTCTTACTTTTTCAGAAAGCAACAGAATTGCTGAAACATATAAAACTTGTAATTATTTCTGATTGGCTTCCTGCTTTTTTATATGCTCAGCTGTTAAAGTTTCCGTGTTATAGAGTAATTGTCTGATTATTTTTGCTCATTCAGTAAGGCAACAATCTTCCTTCCTTCCTTCTATCCATCTTTCTAGCATAAATAAAATCTATGTGGCATATGAAAAGATATGAAAATTCATTAACGTAAGAGTGGCTCAAAGAGTTCTGATAACACAAATAGCTATGATCACAGTTTAATCTATTATCTTCTGTCTCCAAATGATTTGAACAATTTCCCATAAACTCTTACATGGAAACTAAAAAGCATCTGAAAATAATAATAACAACAGCAGCAGCAGCAGTAGCAACAACAATGACAACAATAATAATTATAATAATGTCAGAAGGAGAACTTGGAGATCATCTTGTCCAACCCCCTGCTCAGGCAGGAAATCCTCTACCACTTCAGACAAATGGCTGTCCAGTCTATTCTTACAAACTTCCAGTGTTGGAGCATTCACAGCTTCTGGAGACAGGTTGTTCCACTGGTTAATTGTTCTAACTGTTGGGAAATTTTGTCCTTAGCTCTAGGTTGCTTCTCTCTTTGATTAGTTTCCTTTCATTGCTTTTTGTCTTGCCTTCAGGTCCTTTGCAGAATAGCTGGACCCCCTCTTCTTTGTGGCAACCCCTGAAATATTGGAACACTGCTATCACGGCACTCCTCGTCCTTTTCTTCTAAACTAGACATACCCAATTCCAGCAACCATTCCTTGTATGTTTTAGCCTCTTCTACCCTAATCACTTTTGTTGCTCTTCTCTGTACTCTTTCCAGAGTCTCAACATCTTTTTTACATTGTGATGACCAAAACTGGATGCAGTATTCCAGGTGTGGCCTTACCAAGGCATTGGAAAGTGATATTATTCACGTTATTCTGATTCTATCCCTCTGTTAATGCAGACTTGTTGGCTTTTTTGGCAGCTGCAGCACATTGCTGGCTTATATTTAAGTGATTGTCCACTAGGACTCTGAGATCCCTCTCACAGTTACTACTATTGAGCAAGGTACCACCTATACTATACCTGTACATTTGGTTTTTCTTGCATAAATGTAGAATGTTACTTTTTCACTATTGAATTTCATTTTATTAGATAGTGCCCAATATTCAAGTCTGTCAAGATCCTCCTGTATCTTAAGCCTATCTTCTGGTAGTTCCCCAGTGCTCCAGGATCTTTGTAAAACATAGTGCAGTGGTTCTGAGATCACATCTATCAGTTCCTTCAGAACCTTGGGGTGTAATCCATCTGGTCCTGGTGATTGAATTCATCAAGGGCGGACAAGTGCTCATTTACCATTTTCTTGCCTATCTTAACTTGTGTTTCTAAACTGTTTTTTTACGATATTGTTTTTGATAGGTTGGACTGTTTTTTCCCTTTGTGTAAAGACGGATGCAAAAAATGAGTTAAATAGTTCTGCTTTCTCTCTGTTGCTTGTCACCTTTTTGCCACTTTCTCCCACTAATGAACCAATTATTCCTTTAACCTTTTTCTTGTTTTTATATGTTGAAAGAAGCTTTTTTTGTTATTTTTGACTTTCATCACAATCCTTAGTTCATTTTGAGCCTTAGCTTTCCTCACTTCATCTTCACATACTCAGGCTATTTGCTGATATTCTGCCTTGGCTATAGATTTCCATGCAACAAGGGTGTGTATTCTACATAGTATGTATTAAGGGAAAAAGTCATACATGGTTATAATTATAGAGTTGCAAGGGACTAAACAAGCTGTTTAATTCAATATTTTGCTTGGTACTAGATCCACTACAGTATCTCTAAGAGATTCAGCTGCTACTTAAAAGCTCTAATGAACTAAACCAGTGTTTCTTAACTCAGCAACTTTAAGATGGATGGACTTCAATTCTCAGAAAATTCTCAGTGTTAAAATCTACCCATCTTGAAGTTGCTGAGGTTGAGAAACACTGAACTAAACTATATTTACTGTATAATGAGCTTCCTCTTGATGTTTAGTCTGAACTTCCTTCCTGCAGTTTTAATCCATTAATTCTGGTCATACTCTGTAGGGCAATGAAGAATATGTCTATTCCCTCTTCCGTTTGAAAATACTTTGGATGTTTGAAGACTGCTACCATAAAACCTCTAAGCTGTCTTGTCTCTAGGCTAAACTTTGTCATATTCTTTAACTATACCACAGAGACTTGGTTTCTAAAGCCTTCATCATTTTGGTAGCTCTCCTCTAAACTTGCTCCAGTTTGCCACTATGTCCAGTTTGTCTGGGCACCACTGAACAATGTTGCCCAGAATTTGACACTTTACTCCAAATAGGTCTGATATTAATTGTTAACTAGTTCTATTGTCTAATGAATTAGATATGAAGAACATTTAACTAATTAGCCTGTGTCCTAGCCTTGTCCAGTTCTAGACTGCAATATGTGGCATATTACTCAAAATTCAGATAGACTTTGGGACCAAGAGAGTTATGGAGCCTTGTTTGCTATTACTGGTGCTGTGTTAGTCCTATTGATCTATGGTAACACCTTTAAAAAGTCAGATTAATCGAAAGTAGCCTATTGAATAGAAAGATTGTACTCTATTAATTAGATTGTAGCTGGCAATTCTGGGAATTAGGCTATACAAACTAAACAGATGATTTGACCTGATGCTTTAGTATCATTCCAGGAACTAGTAAGAGCAATTTACAGGCACAGATAGTAGTTTTTCTTCTGAATAAACCCCCAAATATCTTTGGAAATATTTACATTTACATACTAATACTTAAACAATGCATATTCTTTCTTTTTAAGTTCCCTTAAATTTGTTTCTGCACTTTGTATTAAAATAAGTAGTTCAGTATGGTGTATTCTGGCATTTTCTTAGGCACCTGCAATACCTGATTTTATTTTTTCAAGATTGAGACTGATTGAGGAATGCTGGGAGTTGAAATTCTCACATCTTATAGTTGACAAGATTGAGAAATAGTGCAATAGGAAATAGCAGTATAATTTAAGAATATCATTAAACTTTTTTACACTAGCCCTATAGATAGATAACATTTTTAAATGATATGAAAGCTAAACTGCTGTTGCACATTCATTAAAAACACGATAAAGTAGTGTCTGATTCCATTCACAGCTCTAGGGGCTAGCAAACAGCTTATAGTAAAAATGCTAAATAACATAAAAAGTGATTAGGGTTTTTTTTATAAAATAGAATCTATTGCTATATTCAAAAGTCTTTGCTTTAGAACTCAGCAAGTTTTATTGCCAAATAAATTGTTGATAAACCCTATAAACTCCTGACTTGAATGCAGTGGGTTCCTTTGCAGTGAGTAAAATCGTTCTGCCTTTTATTTTACGTTGGAAAAGCTAAGCTGTTAAACTGCCTCTTCTGTTTAAAATGTATACAGAAAATTGGATAGTTATTTTAAAAAGAGCAAAACAAATCTTGGAGGATATTTGGCTGGATCAAACAGAACACAACAGCTGTTGGAATGTCATTGTCTCAATGTACTTGAACTTAAGAGTTACCATGTTTGCCATATTAATTATACCAATACTTGATATTTCAAAGGGCACTGTGGTTATGCCAAAATAATGAACTACTGAGAGACAAAGTTTCATTCATTACATGCATGTCAATTAAAAGGGGAAAAATAACAAATCCTGTTTGATGGCTATCTAGTGCAATAAGATACATATGCATTTTTTTGCCTTCAGAATCACTTGCTTTTCTTCTCTTTATCCACATTATCTACCATTGGTTGAGAAAGTTCAGTTTACAACAGATTAAATAAAAAGGGTGTCCCTCAGGGAATTGCTGATTTACAATTCAAACATCTCTGCCATTGGCCAGACTAACTGATGCTACCTGGGAACAGTAGTTCCACAATATAGGAACTTTATAGTTTCTCATATCTTAACAACAAATACAAATCCATTCTCAGTTGCCTCTCTAGCCATTTTAGGAATGTGTTTTCCAGAGTTCCTTAAATAGGATGAAGGACCTGACCATAGTTAACAAGATTAATCAAGTGCCATAATTAAAACAGATGCTCTAAGTTTGAACTTCACATTCATAGTCTGCTGAAGCTGTCAAGTTCAACTGTTTTGAAAAAAAAACTAAACTTAGTTTACTGGACATGCATGTATACATTTCATGGGAAGAATAACACATACAGTGGCTATTGGGTACCATCATTTGCATACATTTTCCTATAATCTTTGAAGTCAAAATTATCACAAAAATAATATTCAGTGTATTTTTTGTTTGATTGATTGAATATCAAAATTAGGTACATACCACCATGTGACTGTCACATGCAATAGCATCTCACAGTATTTCACAAGAGATAGTGAGAGGGGATTGAGAGTATGAGAGAAAGAAAAAAGATTAGTTTTCATGTAAGAAAAAGGGCAATTCATTTTTGGAAAAAAAGTAAATGTTTGTCTGAAATCAATTTTTTTAATTATTTGACAAAAGTATGCAGCACAGTTCTGAAAAAGGTTCAGTCGTTCTGTACACACTGACTTTTGAAATGTAAAATAAACTTTTACTTAACAGAACTCAAGGCTGCAACTTTCTGATATAATTACAGTTTCTGTAATCAAATGCTTATTGCAGCTTCTATGTGCAAAAAATAAACTTCTGGTGCCAAGTCTTCAGAAAATGACAACATGATTATTAACAATTCAATAAACTTTAGAAAGGGGAAGGGGAATAAACACTCAGCACTTTAAAATATTTAGGAGGCATAAACTGTTTAATAACTCATATTTATTTTTTAAAAATAAGTTCCTTCCTTAGTCAGCCCTCACTTTTGATATATTTGAGTGATGTGGAAGTTTTTGCTTATGATAAATGTCACGTTTTTCATCTGCAAGAATATATATTTTAGATTATTTCTAGGTGACTGTGAAGTGTTTTTTAATAATAATAATAATAATAATAATAATAATAATAATAATAATAATAATAATAATAATAATAATAACAATGAATAATCCAGATATTGCACTGTGAAGTAGTGTCATCTCCCTACATAAAATATATTATTAAATCCAAACATATGTTTTCTTATCTTATTTGATGGAAGAAGCTTGTCTCCTGAAAACTTCACACTAAGCACAAAGCACAAACATCCTTTTCCACTGGAAATTCTCCATCAGATTTGCTGCCAGAAAAATCTGTTGAATGATTTCTCCTAATTTCTCTGGGAAATTCTCAGGTTCCCAAAGGCAGATTTCCGGTCAGGGTGAGAATTGTACTATGACTGTAAAAGCCCAATGGGAGAAAATCCATAATTTATGGCTTTCTGCATTAAACAAACGGCAATGAATTGAACTGAAATGTGAGAAACTAAGAAAGTACAGACTGCTGGAGAAATAACTGGATAGTGCAAATCAGGAATTCACAAACATCCTTCATCATTAAATAAGAATGTTAGTCTTTAACCATGACAGTTCTCTTGTCCTTTGAAAGAATGGCAAAAGTAATTTTTCTCTCATCTTACTGAAGTAAAAACTGGTAGGAAAAAATACAGGAGACTGTATGAAACTGAAAAGTAGTCATATGCAGCAGACCCAATAAGAAAGGAATTGGGCCAAATTCTATCATTATTAGCCTGCACATATTCATTCAGAAGCTCATGGCTCATTGCAAATCTATCTCTGCTGCCTTGCACATGTACATGTACAAGAGTTTAGACTATGACACATCTACTTCCTCCCCAATAACACACACACAAAGACAAACACACAGAGTTTTAGTCCTAGGCTAGATGTATTTTTAAACTGTCAATTCTAACCAGTGCTTTTTTTGTAAAAGAAAAAGGTGCCAGAACTCACACATGTCATACAACCCGCCTTGCCTACGCTACAAGGTTCCATCAAAAAAAGGTGCTGGAACTCCCTTCTGAGCGTTCTACGAGAAAAAAAAGCCCTGATTATAACTATATCAGTACATCAAGGAAATTATTATTTATCTGAGTTCTGATTTCTTATGCAGCAATTTTCCTCATTTTCCCCCAACCAATATAGATGATGTTAATAATAATAATAATAATAATAATAATAATAATAATAATAATAAGAAGAAGAAGAAGAAGAAGAAGAAGAAGAAGAAGAAGAAGAAGAAGAAAAAGAAAAAGAAAAAGAAAAAGAAGAAGAAGAAGAAGAAGAAGAAGAAGAAGAAGAAGAAGAAGAAGAAGAAGAAGAAGAAGAAGAAGAAGAAGAAAAAGAAAAAGAAAAAGAAAAAGAAAAAGAAAAAGAAAAAGAAAAAGAAGAAGAAGAAGAAGAAGAAGAAGAAGAAGAAGAAGAAGAAGAAGAAGAAGAAGAAGAAGAAGAAGAAGAAGAAGAAGAAGAAGAAGAAGAAGAAGTTGTTGAAAGGAACCTTGGAGGTCATATAGTCCAACCCCCTGCTCAGGCAGGAAACCCTATACCATTTCAGGCAAATGGCTGTCCAGTCTCTTCTTAAAAACTTCCAGTGTTGGAGCATTCACCACTTCTGGAGGCAGGTTGTTCCACTAGTTAATTGTTCTAACTGTCAGGAAGCTTAGTTCTAGGTTGCTTCTCTCCTTGATTAGTTTCCATCCATTGCTTCTTGTCCTGCCTTCAGGCATTTTGGAGAATAGCTTGACTCCCTCTTCTTTGGGGGCAGCTCCTGAGATATTGGGAAGAGTGCTATCATGTCATCCCTCACCCTTCTCTTTGTTAAACTACACATACCCAATTCCAGCAACAGTTCCCTACAGTATATGTTTTAGTCTCCAGTCCCCCAATCAACTTTGTTGCTCTTCTCTGTACACTTTCTAGAGTCTCAACATCTTTTTTACATCGTGGTGACCAAAACTGGATGCAGTATTCCAAGTGTGGCCTTACCAAGGCATTGTAAAGTGGTATTAGTACTTCACATTATCTTGATTCTATCCCTCTGTTAATGCAGCCTAGCACTGTGTTGGCTTTTTTGGCAGCTGCAGCACACTGCTGGCTCATATTTAAGTGATTGTCCACTAGGACTCTGAGATCTCTCTCACAGTTACTACTATTGAGCAAGGTACCACCTATACTATACCTGTGCATTTGATTTTTCCTGCCTAAATGTAGAACCTTACTTTTTTCACCATTGAATTTCATTTTGTTAGATAGTGCCCAGTGTTCGAGTCTGTCCAGATCCTCCTGTATTTTAAGCCTAACTTCTGGAGTATTGGCTGTTCCTGCCAGATTGGTGTCATCTGCAAATTTGATGAGTTCCCCATCTATCCCCTCATTCAAATCATTGATGAAGATGTTGAAGAGCACTGGGCCCAGAACAGAGCCCTGTGGCACCCCACTACACACTTCCTTCCATGTAGATGCATTTCCATTGAGGACCACATGCTGAGAACGGCCTGTCAGCCAGTTACAAATCCATCAGATTGTGATGCTATCTAACCCATATTTTTCTATCTTATCAAGTAGTAGGTTGTGATCTACTTTATCAAATGAAGTCCAAGTAAGAGACTGTTAACTCCCAAATTTTTCCTTTGAGTGTGATCTTATTATGCAACATAGCCTCTGTCTGATCTTGTGAATGGTTTAGCATGCACTTCTATCAACTTGAGATGATTCAAGTTAGTTTTGAGAGTAAGCATGTTGAGGCCATGTTATCCATGATTGAAACTGTTATGGTCACATCATCTCAAGATGTTTCTACAAAGCTGTAGAAATCAGAATAACAGAATTGGAGGTCTTTTTGCTCAGGTGAGAAACCATGTACCATTTCAGACATGTATTTGTCCAATTACTTCTTAAAAACCTCCAGTGTTGGAGCACACCCACAACTTCTGAAGGCAAGTCATTCCACTCACTAATTGTTATAACTGTCAGGAAATTTCTCCTTACTTCGAGATTGGTTCTCTTCTTGATTAGTTTCCATCCATTGCTTCCTGTCCTATCTTTAGGTGTTCTGGAGAATAGGTTGACCTGCTCTTCTTTTGTGGCAGCACTTTAGATATTGGAACACTGCTATCATGTCAGCCCTAGTTCTTCTTTCATTAAATTAGACATACCCAGTTTCTGCTACCATTCTTCATATATTTTATCTGAATGCAGCATCTGCACAAATTTGTTATAGTAAATTGTTGCTCACAATGTAATATTTTTATGTGGCTATGCGAAATCAGAACCTCATTCTATTTGTACTTTAAAATAAGTATTTCCTTGATGGGGACATTGTAAGTATTGTTTGGGAATCATTTATTTTATCTAAAGTTATAGTAATGATTTCCAAACTGTCATCTATGTTGTCAAATTCTTCTCAAATCAATGTTTGGATAATGTGCTGCTGTTTCATTTCCTTCTCCTTCTCAACATCTAATTGACCAGAATAATGGGTTAACTGGCAAAACTAATTGTTGAATTCTATATTTTTGCTTCTTAGAACAGTAACACTAAAAATGCTCTTATGATGGTTTATAGAGTTCCTGCAAATATAACCTCTGGTTTGATTGACTCAAGAAGAAAGAAGTCCAAACATATCCTTGTCAGAGTTTGAACTGCCAGTTGGCAAAGTTTGGTAGCTGCTAACACCATCTGAGCTGTGAGTCCTGTACACATGGTCACCCAGCTGCTGTACAAATCCACAATCTGCTCATATTTCTCATTTTCCACCTCCTCCACCTAAGCTCCTTCTACAACTTTCCAATTTTTCCCTCTGGACAGTGGTCATTGCCTAAAAGTCTGGCTTTGAGCCTTCCTCCACATCAGTAATAATCAAATTAACTCTCCCTTAACTTATAGTATAAATACTATTGATGTTTCCAGCAGCAAATTTTACTTATATGTTTGTTTACTCTTTACTCTTGGAATTAGTTGATTTTTCCTTAGGATCTAATTTAAGATGAAGCCAAAATCAGGAAGGAAGGAAGGAAGGAAGGAAGGAAGGAAGGAAGGAAGGAAGGAAGGAAGGAAGGAAGGAAGGAAAGAAAGAAGGAAGGAAGGAAGGAAGGAAGGAAGAAAGAAAGAAAGAAAGAAAGAAAGAAAGAAAGAAAGAAAGAAAGAAAGAAAGAAAGAAAGAAAGAAAGAAAGAAAGAAAGAAAGAATATGTGTAAGACACTGTTCTTGACTCTGGACTAAAAGTTTATTTAGTAATTTGGTGGCTTGCCCTTATTCCTTTGAAAATTGTAGGGGTAATTGTTGTAAAAAATTATGGGGCAAGCTTGTGGGTTTTACTAAAGTCCCCTTGTTTTTTTACCACATAATTCATAATTCACTGAGACTGACTACTAAACAAGTATTTTTGTGGTTCAAGTAGTAAAATAAAAATGGTTTTGCATTGAGTTTGTCTACTGCTGAATGCATAAGTGCAGTATTTGTTGTGATCTTAATGAAAGTGTTTTCCCACTACTTTTTTCCAAAATTTTATATTATATTTCTCAGCCCTTGAATTCCAAGGTGGTCCTCCATGTTTGGCTCCATGTTCATTGAATTGTGGTTTCATAGTTTGATTGAGGCAAAGAGAGATCCTGGCCTTTTGTAAAACATAAAAACAAATGCAATATTAGAAATAAACTATTGGATCATTAGATTCAGAAGACTTGCCAGACTAAATAGTGGAGGGATAATTCAATGCTTGATATTTCCAACTAGGGTTGATAAAGGCTGCTGAAGAGATAATGCTTGATGGTGTTATTTTGTTTTTGTTTTATTTTTCAATATTGATTAACTATATGATGATGCGTGATATGGGAACAGGAAACCAATTTAAATTGAAATGTTGGTTTCATTTCACAGCATCCCCAACAAATATTAGGTAAAGGTAAAGGTTCCCCCACACATGCGTGCTAATTGTTTCCAACTCTAGGGGGCGGTGCTCATCTCCGTTTCAAAGCCGAAGAGCCAGCATTTGTCCGAGGACATCTCCGTGGTCATGTGGCCGGCATGATTAGACGCCAAAGGTGCACGGAACACCGTTACCTTCCCACTCTAGTGGTCCCTATTTTTCTACTTGCATTTTAACGTGCTTTCGAACTGCTAGGTTGGCAGAAGCTGGGACAAGTAACAGGCGCTTACTCTGTTACGCGGCACTCAGGATTCAACCCGCCAAACTGCCAACCTTCTAATTGACAAGCTCAGCGTACTAACCCACTGAGCCACCGCGTCCCTCCTCAACAAATATTACCAACAGTCAAGGATGTGGGGATAAGAGTTCACCATCACAATTTTATCCATGCAAATTAAAGGACAACTTTCTGAGAAGCTTACAAGATAATTTTAGGAAAATGTGGCTGAAAATTTCTTTCTCCCAACTTACTAAAAAATGTGTATGTTAAATAGTCACAAACTGTCACTTTAGACATTAATTATTACTATTATATAGCCTCTGGTTTCAACAAGTGATATCACTTAACTGGCATTAGTTGATGTCAAAAAAGTAAGCAGAATAGAGTTTAGTTAATACTCAATGATGAGGGATCAAGAATTCCCAGGGCTATAAACTAGATGGGGAAGTTGAGAAAGCATTCCAGGAAATGTCAATGGCAAGCCATGTCCATGTAACTGCCCGGAAAAATGGATGAAGTCACCCATGATTGTAATTCTTTGTCCAAGAGCAGAACACAATTAAAAGGATGGCCCAAACCCTCCAAAATGCTTGATTTGTTATCCATCAGGTAGCTAATCAAGGAAAGCTGTCTTGAACTTCCATGGCAGAAGCCACATTTCTAATTTTCTGCAGGCTACCATGATGCCCATAAGCCATATAACTTACAGCAAGTGTTCATCCATCCTGTCTTTGTTGATCTTTGGACAATGGATCCTCTTCTACCAAACTTTTTTCCTAATCCATGGTGAATATTTTTTTTCAGAGATTATTATGGGCCAAGGGAAGAGATCATGTCTGTGACTGGATCCAAGTCAAGTGCCTTTTGCTGTTTGTAGGCATGGGTGGCCTTCAGCCAAATGCTGCTTTGAGCATGGCATAATTTCAAGCCACTCTTAAATTCTAATTAATTAGGAATAAGCATTAAATGAGCAACTCTGCAGTACCCTTTCATTCTGGGCACAACCATCCCCCAGGCTAGTCCAGTTTGATGGTCCTTTGCTCAAGTGCCTATCATGCTATTATAATACACTCTGCTCCTTGATGCAGTGTTTGGCTGGTAATCCCACAGTTCTTTTTGTCAAACCACAGCCAGCAACATAAAATCAAATGGAAAGGGGCCATGCTGTGAGAGGGCACTCACATTTATTGATGCATTTTTTATTATTATTTAGAAAATGAATCTATCAGATTTGTGAGCAAAAAAAACACAAACTAGTGTGGGCAAATAATAAACAAATAAAGTTGCATATCACAAAAAAAGAAGATGAAGCAGGCTGAGATAATAATATCCACAAATCAACCTTGTACGCTCAGCAGGTTGTGATACAGGTTTTTTTATCAATTTGTTGGGCATAATTATGAGGAAGAACCTCTGCAAAATGACATATTTTTTAAATTTAATCCCAGTAAATGGCACAAGAGTTTGAATGGGCTTACTTTCCAATCATTAAAGATGCATATATACATATACATTTGTATTATGTTATAAATCTCAGTACAGTGTTATTTTCATATGCTGATTTTGTATATTTAGAAATTATTAACATGCTATTATTTAGGACTTCCGGGTGGCAAGGCTCCGTTGACGGCAGCCATTTTGGCTGTCAGCCCCGCTGTCTCCGTACAGCCGCCAAAAACAGTGACGATCAGCTGTTTGGTGGCTCGGAAGCCTGCTCCTCAGGAGAAGAGGAGGGGGTGAGCGCCCAGGCAGGGGTAGAGCTCCCCCGGACCGCCAGAGTTGAAACACAGCCTGAGTTTGCTCCGGACTCCGGGACGCCTCTGCTCCAAGGCTTTGGAGCAGAGCAGGGCACTGCAACCATCCCTGCCAGCAAGAGTGAACTTTGGATTACTTGGATGCAGGCAGACCTGTGCAGGAGAATGCTGTCAGAGCAAGTATTTGAACTTTAACTCAATAAACTTTTTGGAGACTTAAAAGTGAAAGTGCGCAATAGAATTAAGTGGGTGAAAATGGCTGTCAAATCAACTAAACTTCCTAGAAACACAGGGGCTTCGCCAGTTCAGCAATCTTCATTACAGAATTTAATGCCCCCCCTCCGGCACCCACACCTGCACCAGCCTTGACAATAAATGATTTGCAGGATGTTTTGCAATAGGCTTTGAAAAAGCAATCTCAGCAATTAGCTGAGCTTATCGAGGAGAAGAATACAGAAATAAGGGCAGACATCTTACTTGCACTTCAAGGCATGGCTGTTTGTATTGAACGTCTGGATGAGAAAGTGGAAGATCTTAGCCAAAATAATATGAGATTAGATGCCAAAATGATGGATGCTGAAACAGTGATGGAAAAGATTGACAACGATTTACTATTGGTCCAGCATAGAGAGATGGAGTTTGCTGTGAGAATTAGAGGGTTGAAGGAAGACCCTAAGGAAAAATTTAAAAAAGTAGTTTCAGAAGCTCTTGAACAGGTTCTGGGGCGCTCAGCAGAAGATGTTATGGTGGATATAGATAAAATATTTCGTGTTAATTCCTGGATTGCAAGACAAAGGAAGCTACCTAGAGATGTGGTGGTTTATTTTACAAAGAGAGCAATTAGAAATGAGGTTATTCAAGCCTTTTATAATAACAAATTTACAGTTGCAGAGTAAGAAGTTTTAATTTTAAAGGAGATCCCTCCAAGAATTTTAAGGAGAAGGAAAGAATTTGCTTTTCTGGCAGAAGAATTAAGAAGACGGGATATCCAGTTCAGATGGGAGATCCCAGTAGGTATGGTGGTGATGTACGCAGGCACGAGATACCGTCTCCTCACAGTTTTACAGGCACGTGATTTTTATGCTAATATTTTGAAGGCAGGCCCCATACCACTTCTGGAATCTAAAAGGAAGAATGGCAAAGGAGAGTGTCAACCACAAAGTGAGAGTATACAAGGTGCTGAAGGAGTTACGCAGTTGAAAGATGGAGAATTCCAGAAAGCTACAGGAGTGGATCAGATTTCAGTACCAATGGAGGAATGGCAAAAAGGAATTAATAAATTTGTTTGGGCAGGGAAAAAGCCACGAGTTAAATTTAAGATAATGCAAGATATGCATGAAAGAGGTGGTCTTAAGATGCCTAATTTTAAATTATATTATGAGGCTGCTGCTTTGTCATCGATAAGTGATTGGTTTAATTTAACACAAGGGAGATTATTAAATCTTGAGGGTCATGATTTGTTATTTGGTTGGCATGCATATTTATTGTATGATAAGAAGGTGGATAATGTGTTTAAGATACATATTTTAAGGTATGCTCTGTTGCGAGTTTGGAAAAAGTATAGACATAAGTTAAATTATAAGATACCACTTTGGGCAATACCTAAACATGCAATAGAAAATATAAATGTGGGATTCAAACAGGATGAGACTACATATAAGGAAATTTTAAGTCTAGAAAGGAATGTATGGCAATTAAAGCCATATAATATTTTAAAAGAAGAAAAGATTGTACAAACTTGGTTTCAGTATGGGCAATTACAGGCAAGATGGAAAGAGGACCAGAAATCTGGCCTTTCAATGACTGATGAAAATTTGGTAAAACAAATTAGAGATCAAGGCCAAGCACATATTAAAAGGATATATAATGCATTGATAGAAATTGACTCAGAAACGGAACTTGTTAAAAATTGTGTGATAAAGTGGGCCCAGAATTTTCAAGAAGTTATAACAATGGACACTTGGGAAAAGATCTGGGTTAGAAACGTAAAATTTACACAGGCCCAAAACTTAAGAGAGAATTTTTATAAAATGCTTTATAGGTGGCGCTTAGACCCTAAAAAATTAGCAAGTATGTATCCGAACTGCCAGCCCAAATGTTGGAGGTGTGGTTGTGAGGATGCAACATATTTTCATATATTGTAAAAAGGTTAAAGCTTTTTGCATTAAAATTTGGTGGAATATGCAAAATATATTTAAGAAAAGGATAAAGTTTTCCCCGCAATTGTTTTTATTGGGTATTATTACAGATACTACTGTAATAGACACTAAATTGATGTTGAATTTAATTATGGCGGCAAGACTTTTAGTTGCGCAATACTGGAAGAAGGAGGAATTGCCGACTATAGAAGAGTGGACTTTGAAAGTTTCCAATTTGGCAGAAATGGCCAAGATTTCGGCATATTTGAAAGATCAATCGCAACAGAGATATATTGTGGAATGGAGAAGATGGATTTAATATATTCAGAATAAATATGGGACTAAAAAGTTTCATTTAGCATTTGAATAAGTAGTGGATTTTTATGATGTATGATTAGTCATTTGTTACTTTATTAATATTATGACTATGGAGAGTTAAAGTCCGATAGAACTTAATATGTTATTTTTGTTATTACCATATTTTAGTTTATGTTTGTATTATTATATCCTGTATTCAGCTCTGTGAAGTCGGGGAGTGGGGAGGGGAGGGGAGGGGAGGGTTGGGGAGAGGGGAGGGGGAGGAGGGAGTTTTTTGAATTTAAAAATGTATTGTAAAACTTTTCAATAAAAAAAAACATGCTATTATTTAGTTTGATAAGAATATTGAAAATAATGTTACAAGCATAAGATTATTTAGCCTTTTCACCTGAAGTTAAATATACTCTGATTTCTCTTCAGATTGTACAAATATTTTGCCTTAGAGGATATTTGGTGCCTTTCTTCTTTAAATGAACTTTGATCTTATTCTACAGCTTACCCATTGTGTACAAGTGGAGTTTGAGGACTTACATTTTTGAAGATTGGTGAAGTTCAGGTCGTGAAAGAAACTGGAATGTAAAATTATTTTTTAATTGCCTGGTAGATCTGTCCATGCAAGGTGAAACCTGTGATAGAAAAAGACTACTGCTTAAGGCAAAAGCCTCAAGTATCTGTCACCTCGGGTGATATAATAAATCGCTTGCAGGTGTTTTGTGGAGCAGGCAGTGTTTTCTTTACAGATGCTCCATCAGAACGATTGCATTTTGGAACCTAATCCCTGTTGCCAGTGATTTCAAAGGTGCAACAGGATGTGGCTGACATGATTTCATAGTATGCCTTTGGCAGGCAGGTGTAGGGAAAAATGCAACAAGGGGGCAGGCAGGGCTTAGGAACTAAAAGGAGATGCACTGAGTCTATCAATCACAGCAGGAATTATGAGTCACAGTTGTAACTATAGCGGTGAGCTATATTTGCAAAGATACTGTTGAGTGAAAAATCTTCATCAGTTCATGCTGGAAATAAACAAAATGGAGATTGCTTTAGAAAGAAGGTTTCAGTTTACTGAAGGACAGAGCCAGACAAATGCATGGCTCTGGGAAAGCTGAACACATGTAGTAGGGAGTGGTGGGTCTTTATACCTTCTTGAGTTTTTGTTTGGAGTTGTTCCTGTGGCATGAACTTTGACCTAAGTCTGACTGTGCCTTTCTGGTATTCTGATGGTGGTGGGTTAATCTTATTATGTCCCAAAGGTCATATCCTGCTTCCCTGGGGTGTGGCTGATGGTAATGTCCTGTGTTGGATTTTTTGGTATGAGGGATTGTTGATTCTAGGGATCTTTGTCTTTCTAATCCAAGCTTCCTGGCTCCAATCTTTCTGACAAGATTACCACATCTGCATTTCTGCAGACCTGGTTTCTGTTTGAGGCAGAGAGACTTGAGGGGGGGGTTCTGCCTTTAAGATCCTTTGGGAAAATATAATATTCTGCCTTTTAAATATTCCCAAAATATTTTTATCTCTTTGGGGGGGTATATGTGTGTGCTGTCCTCCCACAATACCTTAATTCACAGACAGCCTTTTCTGAGAGGAAGACAGAAATTTTGCAGAACTGGAAAGGGAGGAAAGAGCAGGGGTCAATGAAAGCTGAGAGAAAGGAGGGGGGAAGAGCCTCTAATGTTGGGGTCCATTGTTATATTTTCAGTTCTTTAGGCATTAAGCGAGACGAAGTGTTGAAACAGCAAACAAGTTTATTAACTCAGAACAGAAGCAACCCTAATGGCTGCTGTGCAGCTATTTATACGGTTAGCCTCTAGGTGACCAATAGATTTAAAGTAACAGTTTCCTGCCCCAAACCTAATTATCAGCCTGGAGACAGCAAGTCTGGCTTTCAGTAACAGTAAATGTTACATAACAGAGAAATATAGGTCAGACATTAAGCAAGTGATTTAAAACAATTACGGCCAATACATTACACTCCTTCCCCCTAGATAGCTCAAATCCTCAATTGTTTGACATAAACTTGCAGATATTTAGGTGGCCTTCTTGACCGTTCAGAATGTCTAAGGGTTGCAGGGATCTGCTTGCCTGCCAGGCTGGGTAGACCAGGGCTCTGAGGTTCAGTGGAGTCAGATTGACTCGAGTCCCTTTGGCTGGCCAGTTCCAATTGGCCCAAATCAAAGTCCAATTGTGCAGCAAAGTCTGCAGGGCTGTTTCTCAGCAGAGTTTGTCTGTCCTGATCAGCAGATACAGTCTGTGTGTCCAGAGGAGACTCTTCTACGGCCATTCCCCCGTCTCCTTGAGCAAGAGTTTTGTCAAAGCGTACAAGCTGCTCTGATGGACCACTGTCATGTGGGCCCTGATATGTATTATCTGTTATTGTTATGAGTGTTCAATTATTATTAACCTATGAAATAGTTGTATTACAGCAAGTTGGAAATTGGTTCGTGAGGTAAACTCCCGTTTGACAGTTCAGCACGCGGCAATTTGACAGCTGTCAAATTGCCGGCAGCCAACACGCAGGCGCAGCTTTTGACAGCTCCACACGCGGTCCCTCGCTGTCAAGAACCAACGCAGACGATTGGCCCTGACGTCAAGCGGGAAGCTGCGGGTCCAGTGATTGGCGGAACCAACATTCTGAGGACTATATAAGGGAGTTGTAACCCCACTGTTCTTGCCTTGGTGTTTCCCAATAAACCGAACAGGTGAACCTGCTGTCTCCGCGTGATCCTTGGTCAGACAAACCACTGGCGACGAAGGTGGGATCGGCTTGCTAGCTGAAGTCACTGAGCTTAGGAAGGGTTCCTTCTGGAGGCTCTGAGCTAAGTCACTGGAAGTTGTAACTTCCACCACAAGCAAGCCGAAGGAGAACCGAGACAGTATGGCAGCGTTCGGTCAAATTCGTGAGTTCGATACTCGTTTTCCCGAGCGCTGGGAATCGCACCTTGGCCAAATTGAAGGTTACCTGCTAGTCAGCAAGATAACAGATGACCGAGCTAAAGCGGCGGCACTTTTGTACCTCAGCGGAACCGCAGTGTACGATGTGGCCGTCGGTCTGTGTAGCCCAGAACCGGTCGCGCAGGTAACCTACGCGGAGCTGACAGAAAAACTTAGCAAACACTACATGCCGACCCACTCCGAAATCTACTGGAGGGTCCAGTTCACGAGGCGTCGCCAAAAACCCGGGGAGACGGCTGCAGACTTCATATCAGGGGTGAGACAGGCCGCCAGATGGTGCCGTTTTCCGGACCTGGAGGACTGGATCAGGGACCAATTGGTCATCGGCCTCCGAGATGAGCACCTCCAAAAGAAAATAATGGCAAAACCGGCCCTGAATCTAGCTGAAGTCACTAGAGAGATTCAGGCATACGAAGACACGCACGCGGAAGACAACACCAGGGCTCAACAAAACCAAACCAGGGCCACTACCAACGGGGAAACAGTCCCCAGAGACCACGACGAAATAGAAGATCTTACCGATGTGGATGCAATCCACCGCCGCTTCGAAAAACTCCAAAACCGAAAAACCGACAACAAGGAAGCGGCAAGACCCAAGAGTTCCAACCGAGACCCCCGAGTAACATGCGCCAGCTGCGGGGGAAACCACATCAGGTCCTCCTGCAGATTTAGAAACGCCCGGTGCCACAACTGCGGAAGAATGGGGCACATCAAAACCGCATGCAGAAGCCGCAACCGGGGGGAGCTACATGAAGTGGAAACTACAGCCCCAGGTATGACACCCCGAGGCAGGAGTAAATTCAGACCCCCAAACCACCTAGAACTAGAGATTAACAAAACAGAGGGGGGGGAAACCTCAAGTTAACCCCTAAAGTAAAAATCAAAGCCAAACTGCAAGGGGTACCTTGTGAACTAGAGGTGGACTCAGGCTCGGCTGTCACCCTCATATCAGGGCAGACCTTCAAGGAAATTTGCCGGATTAACAAGAGGCAAATTCCCTTAAAACCACCCCAGGTGAACCTAGCAGATTACCAGAAGTCCCCAATACCCCTGAAGGGCCAGGCAGAAATCCTAGTGGAATTCAAAAAATTCCGAGGGCCCCTCAAAGTCCTAGTAACACAAGAAAACAGGTCAAACCTAATCGGCCTAGACTGGTTCAGGGTACTGGGAATCCAACTAACTGGCATCAACAGGGTACAGGCCGCAACCCTCGAAGACGTCTGCAAACAATTTGCAGACGTCTTTGATGGTTCCCTAGGTACTTACACGGGCCCCCCCATCAACCTTAAGTTAAAACCAGACATACCTCCCATCAGAATCCGAGCTCGAAGGGTCCCGTTCGCCCTCAAACAAAAAATTGAGGACGAGCTGGACCGCCTCGTCAAAATAGGAGTCCTAGAACCCACCGAGGGAGGGACCTGGGAAACCCCTATAGTTACTCCCATTAAGCCTAATGGCCAAATCTGCATATGCGCGGACTATAAAGCGACAGTAAATAGGGCATTAAATGCACATGCTTACCCGATTCCCGCAGTGAAGGACATCCTCTCGTCGATCAGGTCCGGCGCCATGTTTGCCAAATTGGATTTGGCGCAAGCGTATTTGCAGCTTCCAGTAACTCCTGAAACCGCAGATGCGCAAACGATAGTAACCCACCGCGGGGCTTTTAAAGTTAAACGCTTGCAATTTGGCATTTCGGCTGCCCCAGGAATTTTTCAAGAAATAATGGAAAAAACCTTAAAAGGAATTCCTGGGGTATGCCCCTATTTCGATGATGTTCTAATCGCTGGTGAAAACGAAGAAAACTTAGCAGAGCGCTTGTCAGCTGTCCTGACTAGATTCAGAACAGCTGGTCTCAAATTGCATAAACAAAAATGCCAAATTGGAGTCCCTTCAACTGAATTCTTAGGTTATAAAATCGATGCCAAAGGGATACACCCCACCGATGCTAAACTAAAAGCCATCAAATCTGCCCCGGCACCAAAAAATAAGCAGGAATTGCAAGCGTTCTTAGGTCTTTTAAATTTTTATCATGCATTTTTACCACACAAAGCAACCCTAGCCGAACCTCTGCACCGCCTCCTAGATAAGGGTCGCCCGTGGCTCTGGACATCTGAACACGATGCCAGTTTCAAAAAGCTCAAAAATGCCCTATGCCACAGTTCCACAGTAACACTATTCAGAGAGGACCTCCCCCTCTGCATTGCCTGCGATGCATCACCTTATGGCATTGGGGCAGTATTAAGTCATCTGTCAGACTCAGGAGAACAAAAACCCATAGCATTCTATTCTAGGACCCTAACTAAAGCAGAAAGAAATTACACCCAAATCGATAGAGAGGCGCTTGCCATCGTTGCGGGGGTTAAAAAGTTCCACGACTACCTATACGGTAGAACATTCACCATATTTACAGATCACAAACCCCTTCTGGGCATATTCACGTGGGACAAGCTAACCCCACAAATACTCTCACCCAGAACATTACGCTGGTCAACCTTCTTATCAGCGTATTCCTTCAAATTAGTCCACAAACCGGGCAAAGAATTAGGGCACGCTGACGGGCTCAGCAGACTTCCCCTGCCTGAATCTGACCCTGACCCTGCCCCAGCAGGGCGGATCCTGGCAATCTCAGAATTGCCTGACACACCACTGACAGCTAAGGACATTTCCACTGCCACAGCCTTGGACAGAGTTTGCAGCAGAATATACCAATGGGTCTCTGCAGGTTGGCCAAACTCATGCCCCGGAGAGGAATTCAAACCATACTATGTTAGGCGTCATGAGCTATCTGCACATTTAGGCTGCCTCCTATGGGGAAACAGGGTGGTAGTTCCCCAAAAGCACAGGGAAAGGACATTAATAACATTGCACGAGGGCCATCCGGGGATCGTAAAAATGAAAGCCTTAGCTAGAAGCTATGTGTGGTGGCCGGACCTAGATTCCAACATCGAACAGCACGTCGCGGGTTGCTACCCTTGCCAGCTAACAAGAGCGGCCCCACCGCAAAACACACCACACAGGTGGGAGGTAACTAAGAACCCGTGGTCTAGGGTCCACCTGGATTTTGCGGGACCCTTCCAAGGTCAAACATTTCTCATAGCAGTCGATAGTTATTCTAAATGGCTAGAAATTGCCCCAATCCCTAGCACCACCTCCCACAATACTATCCTAGCTCTAAGAGGGTTTTTTGCAACACATGGTCTCCCTGACACACTTGTCACTGACAATGGACCACAATTTACATCCCGCGAATTCCAGATATTCACGAGGGGCAACTCTATTAAACACGTAACATCATCGCCTTTCCACCCCTCCTCTAACGGGATGGCTGAAGTCATGGTAAGAACCACTAAAGACGCCCTCAGAAAAATAGTTCAAGGCGACTGGCACCGCAGACTCTCCCAGTACCTTCTCGCCCAACACTCCACACCATGTACCACCACCGGAAAATCGCCGGCGGAGCTACGTTGGGGAAGAAGACTAACCACTCGTCTTGACAGGATGCACCCGGAAAGGAGCAACTTCGAAACGGAACATCCCCTCCCATCAAGAACATTTGCAATTGGACAAACAGTTTGGGCCCGTAATTATTCAGCAGGTCCTAAATGGTTGCAAGGTACCATAATCGATCAAACAGGGCCACTTTCTTATACTGTACAAACCCGCCACAACGAACACATCCGCAGACATTTAGATCAATTACGGACACGTCAGCCCCAAAACAATCCTCCACCCACCCCACCCCACACCAATCCACAAATGCAATCCGGAACCCGTCAAATCCCCACATTCTTCAATCCAGCACCGGGGGAAGGGGAAGAAGAGAACGTCGGTACTCCTAGACGCTCCGGCCGGAAAAGACAACTGCCAGCATATTTACAAGACTTCGAGTGGGGGGGCAAATCACAACAACAAAGAGTAAGAAACGGCACCAGTTCAGGGGAGGGGTAAGGGGTGATATGTATTATCTGTTATTGTTATGAGTGTTCAATTATTATTAACCTATGAAATAGTTGTATTACAGCAAGTTGGAAATTGGTTCGTGAGGTAAACTCCCGTTTGACAGTTCAGCACGCGGCAATTTGACAGCTGTCAAATTGCCGGCAGCCAACCTGCAGGCGCAGGTTTTGACAGCTCCACACGCGGTCCCTCGCTGTCAAGAACCAACGCAGACGATTGGCCCTGACGTCAAGCGGGAAGCTGCGGGTCCAGTGATTGGCGGAACCAACATTCTGAGGACTATATAAGGGAGTTGTAACCCCACTGTTCTTGCCTTGGTGTTTCCCAATAAACCGAACAGCTGAACCTGCTGTCTCCGCGTGATCCTTGGTCAGACAAACCAGGCCCTGTGTTCAACCCTCTTGGGAGTGACTGATCCCCTAGCCGCCGATGCAGCTGGTCAATGTGCTGGTGAATGACTCACCCATCTTCCAGAACCACCTCACAGGAGAGTGGTCCTGACACCTTAAAAACCACTGCTGCCACCCACAAAACCCCTTACCTGTAATTCCGTGTTCAAACCCGGTCACCCACTTGTAAGCTTCTTGGTGCCTTTGGCTATGCAGTGTCTGAGGTGACTCTGTCGGGTTGTAGCCTGTCTAGTTTGTGAATCAGCCTGTAGCTGTAGGCTGAAAGGAAAATAAACCACCTCAGCATTCGAGTAGACAGAATCTGAGGTGTCTGCTTGTTCATAGTGAACAACCCTAGAAGTGGCTTGTGGTCAATAAAGACTGTGAAGTGGCGGCCATACAAATAGTCATGGAACTTTTTTACTCTGGCCACAATGGCCAAGGCCTCCTTCTCAATCTGCACACAATTGCGCTCTGCAGAAGACAGGGTCCTAGAATAGTAGGTGATGGGAGACTGTTTCCCATCAGCAGACAAATGGCTCAACACAGCCCCAACTCCATATTTATTTATTTATTTATTGGATTTTTATACCGCCCTTCTCCCGAAGGACTCAGGGCAGTGAACAGGGCATATAAATAGAAGTACAAAAGTTAAAAAAGATTAAATAAATTGCCCAATTAAAACAATCAAATATAAAAACCCATAAAAACCTTGACATTCCCCCATCAGGCCAGGCCAGCTTGCTCGAATAAATGGGTCTTTAACCCACGCCGAAAGGAGCGGAGATCCGGTGCCATCCGGAGCTCCACCGGCAGTTGGTTCCATAAAGCCGGGGCGCCCACAGAGAAGGCCCTCCCCCTGGGGGCCGCCAGCCAACATTCTCTGACCGGAGGCACCCTGAGGAGGCCCTCTCTGTGGGAACGCACAGGGCGGAGGGGAGTCGACGCTGGCAGCAGGTGGTCCCCGAGGTATTCCGGACCCAAGCCATGTAAGGACTTAAAAACCATCACCAAAACCTTGAACCTCACCCGGAAGACAACTGGTAGCCAATGCAGCTCGCGGAGCAAAGGTGTAACATGGGAGTACCGGGAAACTCCCAAGACAACTCTCGCGGCCGCATTCTGTATGGTGATGTATCACACATGATGCAGACTGGCAACTTCTCATTAAAGTGAGTGAGTACAGAGTTCGAGGACAGCAGTGATTTGACTGCCTGGAAACTCCTTTTGTGGACATTGGTCCACTGCCACTGAGCCTTTTTGTCTAAGAGCCGGTGTGATGGCTCTGCCACTTTGGCCTTATGTGGGAAGAATGCATGATAAAAATTAAGAAGGCCCAAGAAGTCTTGAAGCTCTCCCTTGGACTTCGGACTTGGGGCCTGCTGAATCGCTTTCATCTTTGAGTCCACCAGTTGAATGCCATCGGCATCAATGCAGAACCCCAGGAACTCAGTTGACTCTACCCCAATCTTGCACTTATCTTTTTTTTTAATTTAAGTCCCACTGAGCAGAACTGTTGAAGGACGGCTCTAAGCCATTCAGCCAGTACTTCTACAGATTCCCCTGCAATGAGTTTAAGGGGGCGATGGGCACCAGTGTGGAACATGCTCCTCCGGCTGGAGCAGAACCCTACTTGATGTTGCCCCAGGGCCTGGTACCTCTCTTGACTGGGTCTTCCTGTAGATGGTCCCTCTGGCAACCTTGGCAGATGGTGGCAATGTGGCCTGGTTTGCCGCAGGCCTGGCACATGGCTGTTTGGAATCGGCATTCCGCGCATTGATGGTGGCCTCCGCAGCCCATGCACCTAAGGAACAGAACTGCCTTCTCAGCTGGCTCATTCCCTTCTCCTGGTGCTTCTGTAGCTTGTCAACTTTGTAGTCTGAGTCAGTGTCTTCCATCAGTTCAGCGTCCTTGTGGTGGACAGCTTCGGTGCTTGAAGTGGTTTTGGAGGGCTGCAGCGGTTTAACGGCCCTTCAGGGCTTTGTCTGCCCTGATCTCCTTTAAGACCTCCTATAGCGAGAGAGTCTCGATGAACAGTTTTTGTTGGAGAACTCGGTTCTGGAGTCTGCAGACTAAACAGTCTCTTAGTCTCTCCTCCAAATCCATGAACTTGCAGAGTTGGGATGCTTGATGGAGAGCGGCGATGAATTCTGTAGCAGACTCAGTGGTTTGTTGCTCCCACTGCTCAAAAGCATGCCTCCATGCTATGATGGATAATTTGGGCTCAAAGTGGTCTCAGAGCTTTTTCTTCAAGTCTGCGTAGGTGACGGACTCAAGCGGCATTGGTGCGACCAGGTTCTAGGCAATGTCGAAGGTGGTGGGACCACACATGCAGAGGAAGGTCGTGGCCTTCAACCCATTGTCGCTGACATGGTGGGCGCGGAGGTAATTTCCGATGTGGGAAATGTAGGACACCCATCTCTCCAGGTATGTGACCTCGAACTCTTCAAGTTTCCCTACTTTCACCATGGTGAGTTGCTTATGTTTCTTGTTGCTAGCATTGCCTTGTGCTGCTGGCTTCTGCATAGGCCCTAGGACAGATCCTTAGGGTGAGGTGGCCACTAGCGTGTCTTGCTGGCAGACTGAGGGGGGGAACGTGGTCCCTGCCAGGCTCTGTGCTGGCCTCACCCCCTAGTGACTTCAGACTTTCACAATGAAGCAGCACATCCCACTTTCATCGCCACTGTTATATTTTCGGTTCTTTAGGCATTAAGCTATTTGTACAGTTAGCCTCTAGGTGGTGACCAATAGGTTTAAAGTAACAGTTTCCCACCCCAAACCTAATTATCAGCCTGGAGACAGAAAGTCTGGCTTTCAGTAACAGCAACCGTTACATAACAGAGAAATCTAGGTCAGACATTAAGCAAGTGATTTAAAACAATTATGGCCAATACATTACACCCGTGATTTCTAAAGAAGCAATAGGAGTATTGTGGCCTTCCAAAAAATTCTGAACTAGGCCTAGCAATCTGACTAATGATACTGATTGCTGTAGTTCACTCTCATTTGGAAAACTACAAGTCCCACAGATTTGCTCTTTGGAAAGGATGGTTAACCTATGATCCTAAGTTCCTTCTTTTTGTGGCAGGCTCAAGAATGACATGAGAAGCTACTTCCAAATTGTTTCTTTATAGTTTCTAATCTATAGACAGGAATCTTGACAGACTAAAGCACAAATCTGCAAAATCATTAGATATACCATTTGAAATGCTAGGGAGTTGCTGCCTTTGTTCTCTTCCCACATACCAAAGATTTCAAACTGAACTGTCTCTTTGTTCCTCCTGTGACTCTGTTGTACATTCTGCCACATTTTGTGGTCTTCAAAACTAATTGCTTAAAAAATGCCATTTTAAGTTAGTAAAACTACAATAGATTTTAAAAGAAGCATATGACATAAAACACCCAAACCTTCTAAGAAATGCAGCTTTGTCAACAAAAATGTTCCATGCCCTAATCTAAAAATCCAATAGCTCAAAAAGTGAAGGATCAATTCTCTTCCCCATGTGGTTCTCGTACATTTCTGCACTTGGTTGATTATTATGTGTATTTTTCCTGGCCCCTACCATGTCTTTCTAGAGAAAATGCATACACATAACCAGATTTGTTTATGAACCAGAATAACTTTTCAGATTATTTAAGAACAATATCCTGCTTATAAGATAGCAATAGTTCCTATTCATATCTTTTTCCATTACAAATCTTCCACCAATCTTAACAGTTGTTTTTCCACTGAGAGCTATTATTTGCATATAACAATAACAACAATAATAATAACAATAACAATAATAGTAATAATAGAGTTGGAAGGGAACATGGAGGTCTTCTAGTCCAAACCCCTGCTCAGGCAGGAAACCCTATACCATTTCAGACAAATGGCTGTCTGTCCAGTCTCTTCTTAAAAACTTCTGGTGTTGGAGCATTCACAGCCTCTGGGGGCAGGCTGTTCCAGTGATTAATTGTTCTAACTGTCAGGAAGTTTCTCCTTAGTTCTAGGTTGCTTCTCTCCTTGACTAGTTTCCATCCATTGTTTCTTGTCCTACCTTCAGGTGCTTTGGAGAATAGCTTGACTCCCTCTTCTTTGTGGCAGTCCCTGAGATATTGGAACATGGTTATTATGTCCCCCCTCATCCTCCTCTTCATTAAATTAGACATACCTAATTCCAGCAACTGTTCTTTATATGTTTTAGCCTCCAGTCCCCTATTTTAGCCTCCAGTTCCTCATTATTTTTTTAAAAAATCACTCAGACTATAATATGGCATTCTCCTGAACCAATGCAATTAGGTCATAGTGAGTTTTGAAATCCAAATGATAATGCATAAACAAAACAGAGAGAGGGAGTGGTAAAAGGAAATTAAGAGAAACATTTATGTTTCCTCAGTTCAAAATATGGAACCTATTAAAAATTAGCATCTGGCCATGGTAGTAAAATAATGGCAGGAATTTAACTTCATCCTGTATCTGTTTATGACAGGAGCCTTGAGTTAACCATAACTCCAAATGTATTAAACTAACTAAATGAATAAAGAATCAGAAAAAGAATAAAATTAAGATGTGATGTATGCATGTAAAATATATATGGAAGAATCTATTGTGTGCATTTTATTTTATTTCTTTTATATTATAGTTTGCTAATTTTTTTAATCTGGAGAGCTCTCAAATAAGTCTTAGAAATTCTGTCCAGACTCATTTATACCCTCTTTATGTCTCAGGAGAACTCTGATAAATGGTTTCAACCAAAGATAAACTAGTCACTGTAGAAATGTCCATTATTTCTGAAACCAGTAATAAATCAAAATCTAATGACCAGACGCTCCATAAGCTCCCCAAACAATGATCAAATAAACTTTTTTTTAAAAAAAAAGACTGTGAGATTTAACCTATAACATTTTCTATGTTAGAGTATCCTGGGAGAAGTGTTTAAGCACAGTTTTCAGAATCCAGATGTGTGCACTGTAACAACCATCATGGGCAATAAGGTCAGCAAACTTTCTTTCTCTGTTGTACATTTATATACACCTTTCCAATCTGCTATTATAGAATCTGTTTAGGCTACTATCCTATGCTCTTAGCACATAGGTGACAATCAGTGACTTGAGAGCCATATGTGACAAAAAGCTACTGTCAAAGACATTCTGAATCAATTCAGACTTCTAAGAAGAGTTATCTATCCATTCTCTGAAAATGCCAGAAGCAACAACAGGAAGATGATTGGGAGAAAGCAGGACTTTGTTCACCAACTTTGGACTGTGGTTGCATCTACTAATGAAATTCCATTGACAAGTCATTTTCAGGAGCCATTCTATTTTTAGATATGAGCTCAAGAGCTAGAGAACCATCTGACTGCTTTTTTAATGGCCAGTCATAATTATGACTTCAGCCCTTTCTGTATTGACATGGCAATAAATCTCCTTGAATCGAATGAGAGTTATGTTTACATATAAAATATTCCACTGAAAGCTGTCATTGTTCAGATTTGTAGAATCCATGTACTTGGATGGCAAAGTATCACAGACATGGGGAAAGAATTAAAGAACAAATATGCTTTTAAAAAAAGTTTCTTACAGAGCAATTGTCATGCATTGACATACCAGGATTCAAATGAAATAGCAATACAACAGAATACAAATGAAATATATATGGAAGTTGAGATCTCAATTCTATGTGCACAAACATGGAAATAAATCTAGTGATAAGAATGAGACTCAATGCCCTGTCACTGCAACTATTCTTTACAAGTGGATGGGTGATCAAATGTGTTTTATTGCTCCTTGATTGAAAATGGTTAAGGCTACCAAGGGTGAGATAAAGGTGATTTGGTGGGTAGAGTTGACTGCTGTTGGCTGTTATTCACTCTGGGTATTTTGGAGACATGTGTTGAAATTGTTCTTCTGGATTTACAAATAACTTTTTGGAGACTATGATAAATCTCTCAGATTCAGCCGCACTTTATCTACACATTTGTTGGCTTGCTAAAATATAACTTCTCCATAACCAAGTTCCTCCCAGAGGGACAATTTAATGCAGAGAAGCATTTGCAGTCTGGCCTATCTCACAGAGGAGTCCATTCCTCCTTCCCCCACCCCCACTCCAACGATGTTAGAGAACTATAAATCTTCACCCGTGACATCATAATCTGTTGCTCTGGGAATGCTTGTGGTAGCACAAAGAGAGGATTACAGCCTTAACCTGGGGTAAACAGAAAAAAAGAGATAGGCTCAGCAAGAAAAATGCCATCATTGCTGAGGGCATACAGATCATCCTCCCAACCCCTCTCTCACATCTTATAAAACTGGTATCAGATTCCTCTTTGCTTTGTCAGAGGATCCACAGAACTTTGTTTTTAAGAGAGAGAAAGAAAAAGAACAAGAGAACAAGCCTGGTTAAAATAAGATGCTTGTCTCTTTTGAAGGAATTGAATGGCAATAATAGTGAGTGTTGCTTAGAAAGACTAACATTTGGATGGGCCCAAGTTTTTTTGCAATCCAGTATTTGAATTCCATTATAAATACTCCATTCCTCTCTTTAAGAAACTTCTGCTAATCCAATAGTAGCACTCTAACCAGAGTGTTGCTATAGTGTTACATCATAAAACATCATAAAATTCTCAGCTGTGCATATTTTCACCTATATTTCACCAGTTGTGTCTGAGTAGTAGAGAAACCAACTTTGGAAAAGGTAGGCCTACTGATATTTTGCCTGACAATCAATATTAAATCTAATAAATAAAGAAGAAGATCAACAATGAAAGAAGATGGAATAATAGGCAGGTTATATCTTTCATGAAAATGCAAGGAAACCACCATCTAAACCCTCACCCATTTGAAGACACAAGAATACTGAGGGCAAAAATGTTTTACATAGTCCATACCTGTAATACAATGTTTGAACAGAACTTGATGCATTAGAAAAAAAAGTGGAATCTCAAACTTTCTGCCTTGGGAGCCCTGCATATATTTAGGATGAGCAGCATGGAGGTAAAACCAGAATGAAACCTTTTCAAGCCTGAAAAAGGAGCCTTTAGACATCCTTTTTCCCCCCCATAGATACACATAAGCCTGAAAAAAAAAGTCATGCTTCAGTGCATTGCAGAGGTTGTTGCATACCTGCAAGATTCAAAGTCCTCCTTCTGAATCATTTTCATATCATGCACAGCCTTCCTATACTGAAGCAAGCCACTATAGATAGCTATGTGATTTTATAGAGTACAATTCCATTCAACTGCGTAGGTTAAAAAAGTGCCCTCATAAAATCTCAGTCCTTCCTTGACTGATTCTGAAAAGCTGAGCAAAGCTGATTAGTACTCTTATTTGCAATCACCAAGAAATACTTCTGCCATAGTCTAAATTTAAAAGGCAGTGTCAAACCCCACCAGTAATGCTGCTCATGGAAATACCTATTGTCAATAGGAGTCAAGCTAAACTTGAAGGTGATTTTTCCTTTATCTGACATATAAGGAGTGTCATGCCTGTTGAAAAAAACCTATGACAATTAGCAGGTTATTCAGGGATTCCAGTCTAAAGGGAGATGGACTATAACATTCCATTGTCTCCAGAAGAAGCTAGTATACTCTGAGAAACCATTGCCCTGTACAAAGCTGTAAAAAATATTTGCAGAGAGCAAACAATCTCCTCTCAGCTAAACTAACAATGTTCTCTTTGCCTCTTTGTCCCCTTGTCACTCATTCCCAGATTGCTCAATGTATTGTTACCAAGAAGGACTGCCAGAAAAATTACTGGTTCCCATCCATGCCTTGCCAGTCTTGGTGGGCAACTGAGAAGTACAGGCAATGTTATACAGTATATTACATTTTGAGAGAGTGTTATGCTGAAAAGTACTTTGGGACTCTGAAACAGTTGTTGAAAGCTATTTGTTGTCTGGTTTCTAGGAGACAGCATGACTCCTAGCACCTTCCTTTATGTCTACCCTTCTCAACCATTCATCAACTAATGTTCTTGATGAAGACAGATAAAATCTGGGGCAGGGGGGAGAAGGAGGCTATGAAATCATTACTGAAGATAAGGAGTGCTCAAGCAAGCCCCAAGGGAATGTTGTTTCTGGGAGAGGACTTATATGATGGGATTTGGAATAGAAACATGCAAAATAATTTATGCTTATTCCTTGTTCCCTGCCAAAATTTTAAGCATGTTTACACAATGTTTTAAAAAAGGAGAAAGTAAACTTATGTCTCAAAAACTTAATGTAATATATTAATTTTCTTCAAAGTAGGAAGTGATGGGGAGGGAGGGAGGGAGGAAGGAACGAAGGAAGGGAAGGGAAGGGAAGGGAAGGGAAGGGAAGGAAAGGAAAGGAAAGGAAAGGAAAGGAAAGGAAAGGAAAGGAAAGGAAAGGAAAGGAAAGGAAAGGAAAGGAAAGGAAAGGAAAGGAAAGGAAAGGAAAGGAAAGGAAAGGAAAGGAAAGGAAAGGAAAGGAAAGGAAAGGAAAGGAAAGGAAAGGAATATTATTAGGAGTTCATATTTTTATATAGAAAATGAATTCCACTGCATTTACATATATTTCAGTAATAAATCTACTGTTCTTCATGTCTTAATACATTGGACTATATATATTATTGTGGATTGGACTCTACTGCTACCCCCTTAAAAAAATCCTGATATCCATAAGGCCTAAGCATCATAAAATTGCTGGTGTTCTAATTTAACAAAGAATACTGACATTGTACTGGGAGGTGTTGAATAATATGATATTCTACCAAATTGTAACAGAAATAAGAACTGAAAACAAGAGCTGTAAGTATCTTTCCAGTTATTTTGGCATCCATGGTAAAATGCTAAGATTCAACTCTTGAGAAATGTATCTTCTCCCAAGTATTATTGAAACCACCAACACTATTGATTTCTTGTTGGATTATTTCATTTTCTGCCAATATAAACTCTTAGGTGCACATATTTTGACTTAAAACAAAGTTTTGTATAGTAGCTGACTTGCAACCACAATTTTGAATTGGAAGTTTCATTAAGTGAGCAGTAGATAAGTGAGTCACAGCTGATTTTTTTAAACCATTTTATTTATTTATTTTTTGCGAAGAAAATCACACAGTTGTTAAGAGAATCTGGCTTGCTCCATTGAAGGCCAGATGAGAAGGTTGCAAGTAATCACATGAATACGGCCACTGGAATACGGCCACTGACAAAAATACATGTCAGTTGTCAAGTGTCCACATTTGAATCACTGGACCATGGGGATGCTATGACATAATCTCAGGACTGGTTACAAGTCACTTTGAATGGTCACTAAATGAATGGCCATAAGTCAAGGACTATATGTACATCAAACTCATGTATTAGGTGAGGATTACAATACATAATTGGAAAATGTGTTAATATTTTCCCATTGGGATGGTCCCACACTTGCAGACTGAAATCAGTTGTGTGGTCTAAGGGTCTTTTATTTGCCTTGAAACATCCCTGTTAGAACTGTTTGACTTTGGTTTGAATAAGATAGAAACAAAATAAGAAAAAGAGTGCATTCAATATCAGACTGAATATTACAATATGTAATACTTACAAAATATGTATACACAAGGAAAAGTTCAGAATTGCTGCTTTAAATATCCATTTGTGTACATTTGCCTATGGAATAAATACTGCTGATCAATTGGATTCCTTCTCTACAAATCTGTTCTGCAGTATCCTCTGAAATTGATTTGGGTGTCATGTTAAGGAGGATCAGATGTAGCTACCATATGGATAGGATTGGAGACTATTAGGAAATCTTGGATTTGTAATTAGATCAAAATAGGAGAAATCATTGCTGAAAGTAACAGCAGCAAACATTTCTAAGAAAACCATAGCAGCATGTTAAAAAAATCTTTTTAAGATGCTGAACAATAATGGTGCATGAGAACAGTTTGTGGCTGAAATGGTCAATAGCTTGGAGCTCAACTCATGAAAGATGCAATCCAGGATGCAGAATAGTAAACAGATAGAGATAGATTTCTGCAGGCTACAAAAAAGTGTAAACAACTATTGTAAAGTATATTGATTCTATCTAATAAAAAGAGAGAAGTATCTGAATGCATTTCGATAAAAATAAGTAACTGTGGTCATTTAAGAGACTCATGAAATAAGACCTTCAGTCTAGCAGTTGAAGAAGATAGCTGTGTTATTGACAATAGACTAGAAAAGAGAAGAGATTGTGACCATAATAGGAAAATATAATCCTTGTTGACTAAAGGAAAACATTTTAATGTATTTGTTTGGTTATCAAATATTACAGTGTCATTGAAAATTTGTCAGGCTTCATATTTATTCTGATTGTGAGTGAAACCTAAAGTCCAAAAACTATTTTCAAATCTGAGAGGGAGGGGAATGTGAGAGTGGGGAAGGAAGGGAGAGAGAGAGAGAGAGAGAGAGAGAGAAGAGAGAGAGAGAGAAAGAGAAGGATTCTGCATAAATGTTGATAGTCTTGCCAGATTATTCTGCTAGTTTGAAAACATGTTGAAATAATTCTTTAAAATTAAACACCTTATACTCAAGTTCACTTTAATTGTTACAAAACTATGGCCTTATGTTGACATTTAAATAAAGTATAAATCAGAGCCAATAGGATCCCATACTCCAGTCCCTCCTCAGCATCTGCAGAATTTTTGTTCTGAAAGCCATGAAAAATATAAACTTATGCCATCAACTATATTTAAACATGTCTTGGAAAACCATCCTATCCAGTTCGTGAAAACTGCAGGTGAAACAGTGCATAGGGTTTAAATACAAGATCTCTTTCCTAATCTATTTTATGCCTTCATTTCATCTTCTCCAGATATTGTATCTAAATAGAACCTATAAGAAAAGGCTATTTTAACAACAACAAAAAACCTTTTGTGTGTTAGACTGTTTTTTTTCAGGTTAAAGACTGGATGCATAACAATACATCTTACAACCACATTTAAAATGGTCTCTTGTTCTTAGATATAGTAGCAATTAGATCTTCCAGGCAAAGATAGGATTTTGATAAATCTACACCAGCAAAGAAATAGCATCTTATGCTTATGACCTATGGAGCACATTGATGGCTTTCCTCACTTTCCAGTTCCTATGGTGGCAACAGGGTGGAACTCTTTAAAAAAAAAAGGAATCCAAGGCTACAATCCCCAACCTGTCAATATTAGGAAACTGGAAGCCAATGAAGAATCATTGCTATGGAATGTAGGAAGGCTTTGAGAGTTTTTATGTGTTTCTTCTTTAACAAGCCATCAGAAAGATTGCCCTCAAGCCGGGTTGCCAAACTAAGAATGTTCACAAACATCTCTGCAGAAAAGTAAGAAAATGTCTGCCTTTTCTAATTGTAAAGAGGGGGCAGTTATTGTCTTCACAAAACCTGAAGAGAAAGGACAATGCATTTCATTATTGACCAGCTGGAAAGATCACCAAGCGGGTCTGATGGTTTTCAGTGAAACTTGCAAAGATATAAACATGATCGTAGTCTCTTAATATACATATAGCAAATAGCTAAAATATCAGTCTCATGTACACTTTAAGCTGGACTGAGAAAGAAGGGGAGATGGAGCGCACAGTCACTCATGCGCTCATGACCTCCTGTTTGGACTACTGCAATGATCTCTACATGGGGCTGCCCTTGAGGACTACTCGGAGGCTTCAGCTGGTGCAGAATGCAGCCGCGCGAGTGGTGGTGGGGGTTTCCCGATACTCCCATGTAACACATCTACTCCGCAAGCTGCATTGGCTTCCAGTTGCCCTCTGGGTGAGATTCAAGGTGTTGGTAATGACCTAAATGGCTTGGGTCCAGGGTACTTACGGGAGCACCTGCTGCCGGCATCAACTTCCCTTCGTCCAGTGCGCTCCCACAGAGAGGGCCTCCTTAGGGTGCCGTCGGTCAAAGAGTGTCGACTGGTGACCCCCAGGGGGAGGGCATTCTCTGTGGGCGCGCCAGACCTTTGGAACCGTTTACCGGTTGAGCTCCGGATGGCTCCCGACCTTTGCTCCTTCCGACGTGACCTAAAAAACATACTTATTTGAACAAGCTGGCCTGGTCTGATGGGTTTGGGGTATTTTAAACATTATTGTACTAATTTATTGGATTTGGGCTGCAGTATTTATTTTTTTTTAACTTTTGTATATTGTATTTTTATTGTATTGCCCTGTACACCACCCTGAGTCCTTCAGGAGAAGGGCGGTATAGAAATTAAATAAAATAAATAAATAAATAAAAGTACAAAGAGTGGCTTTCCAAGTAGCTTTCAGCAGAGAAGGACAAGTCCACGGCAGGAATTCAGTGAGGCTTATAACAACATTACAAATGCAGAGAAAACTGTCAACAAACTAGTTTTTCTTAAGAAAACTTCAGAAATCCCAAGTCTGTTCTGATGGAACCAGAGAGGTTTGCCTATTACTGATGATATTAAACATTTGGTTTTACAAGATTGCCCATTTTTTAACCTGAAAATGTATGTAAGAAAATCACTTTTAAAGGATATCTTGGAAGCAAGTCTAGTTAAAATCGATGGAGTATTTCTATATAAATACAGTTAAGGATCAAGTTGTTCCAACTAAACATGAGACCTGAGTTGCTGTTGCACTGCACTAAAAAAAGGCCATGAATGTTTAACCTGAAGTTTTTATTAGAGAACGGTAGCCTTTCCACCTGGATGCCCTTAAATGTGTAGACTTCAGTTCCAGAATTTAGAATGATTCTGGAATCAATAAATCTGCAAGAAACTTAGATTGTGGAAGAGTTTTGTTGAATATCAAAGAAGAGGAAAGGTTCTGTCCAAGTATACAAGTGTTGTGTACTTTAAGCAAAATTAAGGCAATGTGGTGTACACAGGAAGCAGATGTTGTTTTCAAACAGTGAGGGAAAATTGACCACAAATTACTGCTTACTTTACATATCATATGTGGCTTTCCTACTGGTTACGTAACTTTTACTTAGATAACAAGGGAAAGTTCATAGAAGACAAATTATGTGCTTAACCTGGTATAAGCCAATCACAAGCCATCTTGGCTTCCAAAGCTGGAGAAAATCAGCCAACATTCTCTCCATTAAATGATCTAAATAGAAACAGATTCAGAGGGAAGTGGAGTATGTGCACTGTTCTAAATAAAATCCAGAACAATTGCTGTTTTTGAACCAGCTTCATGACTTGTATTTAGTTTAGAACTGAAAGTACCTAAGGTCCTTTTAGAACATTTTACCTGGAGACACAAAGAGCCAACAGGTCAATATCATCAAAGTAAACAAGCATTTGCTGCAAGTTCAAGTCCCCCAAGCTATCTTCTTGCCACAATTCTATAAAAGACATTGTAGAAAAGATCTTCAGAATACTCATGTAATGACATGCTAAATTGGGCAGATTAATCATCATTCTTCACAGATGGGGCTGGGAACCTACTTATCTTAATGTGCAAAATGCAAGTTTCCACTTAGTATGGCTTGACATAGTCTCAGTAGTTCATTTTAACCTGGGGGAAAAAACAGGAAAATGTGCTGATGCCTAAACCCTCCAATGGCTGAATACGTAGGATCCCCTGGTACATTTGATTAAAGCCAATGATCAATATTCAACTTTGAGAAGAAACTGGTGTAGGGTATATAACAGATGACATCCCATGAATAAATAAACTTTGATAATGGCACTTGTCTTACAACAGAGTTCATGTATAATTGAGCACAAATAATGCCCATTAAAAGAACACCTAACATGCTCACTGCCAAAAAAAAAAGAGTTAATTGATTTCAGTCTTCTGGGAATTCTCTCATAATAGGAATAAGAAAAACAGTTGTCTACTGTATATAATGAATGTAAAGTACCTGTTTGGTGCATTATTATTTTTTTCTTTCAATTGCCATTTAATGGACTCTTTAGGATCCAACTTCTTTAACTTCCTAAAGGTTTTAGATAGGTCCCTTTCTTCACATCTGGAGAAAAATGGTCTAGGATCTGATCCAATTTTTTTTTAAATCAAAGGGAACTCACTTTGGTCTCTGGTTGGCTTTATGGAAAAGATAATCTCTTTCTGCTTGTAAATTTATTTAAGTGAATCAAAATAGACTCAAAAGGACATTTGAAGAAGAATAAACTTAGTTCAGAACTGGGGAAAAAAGATGTGGCTGTCTATTCTTTAACATCTGTGTATGTTAATTCCATTATGCTTCCTTTTCCATTTTTGCTTCCTCTTCATATTTGAAGATGGCTAAATTCAAAGCTAGTAATATTTCCTTTCTTTATCAGGTCAAAAAATGCTGTGTTGAACAAAATTAATAAAAGGAGTATTGCATGTATATTTAATTTCAGGATCACAGTGCTGAAATCAGAGTGAAATTTTATATTCTATGAAAATTGCATAGCATTCCCATTTCATGTCTACATTTACAAGGTATGACAAGCAGCATTTTTTTTACATTTTTCATGGTTCTCTGACACAGACACAGCCATTTCTTATTCAGCCAGCTTTTATGTGTGCCACTTTTCAAGGTGAATAGAGCTTTCAAACAAATTGGCCAGCAACAAACAGACAGATAGATATCAAATGGGTGATTTCTTTCATCTCCAAAAATGAAACATTTAAGCATTTCTTTTGTGCAATATTTTCGGTCTCCTTCCCTGGAAGATAAGTAGACAGATTTAAGTTACATTTCATCTTCAGCTCAATAAAGGTAGTCCTTGACTTACAACAGTTCATTTAATGACCCTTCAAAGTTACAACAGCACTTGAAAAAGTGACTTAGGCCATTTTTCAAACTTATGAACATTGCAGCATCCCATTGGTCACATGGTCAAACTTCACATGATTGGCAACTGGTTCATATTTATTTATTGACAGTTGCACTGTTTTGGGGTCATGTGATCCTCTTTTGTAAACTTCTGACAAGTAAAGTCAATGGGGAAGCCAGATTAATTTATAACCATGTTACTAACTAAACAACTATAGCAATTCATTTAGCAAATGTAGCAAGAAAGATTATAAAATAGGGCAAAACTCACTTAACAGATGTCTCACTTAGCAACAGAAATTCTAGGCTCAGTTGAGGACTATGAGGACTACCTATAATTGGAATCATTTCTGCACATGATAGAACCTCAACAGCATATCTATTTTTATATCCCCTCTTCAGTTGTCATTTCCTCTTTGCTGTCTACATATGCTGAACTTGAAAGTTGTGTTTCAATGTGATTGTCCCTATATGAATGTTGTTATTATTAACATTATTGTTGTGGTTATTGAAAAGAAAAAAGTTTTTGATTTGTTCATTCAGCAAAACAAGTTGAAGTAATAGTTAGCAGCCATGATCCTAGGTGGATAGATGAAAATGGAAATGTGCAGCCATGCACAGCCATTTGAAAGGTAATGACATGTATGAACACTTTGCACTGGTGAATTGCTGTCACAAAATATTGAGTGAGGAGGCAAATAAAAGATAGAAATACAAAGCCATATAGATACTATAGACACCTGTACCATACATTAGCCTCCAATAAGCAGCAAAAAGGAAAGCCATAGATTATTAATATTATAGAGTCATCCTTGGCAGCCACCATGCAGTCATTACTTTGTAGCTGGACTCCTGGGGCCAATCTGCTCATCTCTTAGCAAATGCAATCTACAGAAGGCTTTTCTTTTAACAATATGTGACTGGGAAAAGCATTCTTCCTATCCACCATAAATACTAGAGATTCAGACTCAAGGTGTTTATGTTACTGTTTCTATCCTGAAGTGTAGGTGTGGAAGATGAACAGAAATATAGGATCCTTAATTGGATTGTACTAAGGATTTGGGGTGTTATGCATGGCATGGATTAGTTTATCCTAGCCTTGAGCTAATTTCTTTTCTCTGATTTTCCTAAAAAGGAGCATAGTATTCTGATGAATGACCCAAACTGATGAACGAATCCTCTTTGCTATCAATTGAGTTATACCATGTTTCCCCAAAAATAAGACCCGGTCTTATTTTTTTATTTTTTTGCCTCCAAAAGAGACACCATGTCTTTTTTTTGGGGGGGGGGTGCCTTTTCAACTCCCTTCATGATGACAGCACCAACAGCCCTGCCCAGCTGGCCCACTTCTTCTGCAACCGAAGGAGCAACTTCATTCTGCAGCTGAGAATGGAGTTCTGGCCTGCATTTTTCAGTCATAGAATCCATAGCTCAGTTCTTGGCTGCAGAGGCCTTTCTGAAAGGCCTCTGACTGTGAAATGCAGGCCGGAGCTCCATTCGCAGCTGTAGAATGAAGCTTCTCCTTTGGCTGCAGAAGAAGTGGGCCAGTGAGGCAAGTGTCGATCCATGAGAGGCCCAGCTGCAATCATAATCTCCACCCCCCCATCCTAGCTTGATTTATAGGCATGTGCCTCACCCCAAATTAGGACTTATTTTTGGGATAGGGCTTATATTAGGTCCACCCCCAAAAATCAAGCTAGGGCTTATTTTCGGAGTAGGTCTTACTTTTGGGAAACACAGTATATAGCTTTGGAGGTTCCACTTTGTGCAGAGATAGTATCTGATAGATAAACAATGGGAAAGAAGAGTATTGGTTTTGAAAACTTTAGAAAACTCCATCATTATTTTTTTTATTTTTAAAAAAATTCCATTTATATCCCATCCTTCTCCGAAGACTCAGGGCGGCTTACAAATTATGCAACTAATACTTCTTGTTTCGTGGAAGAATGACCTTCAACCACAAAGCAAGAAATCAGTTCTGTTCCCAGAAAACTTGTTACCATTGTTTCTTTGAGCAAAACCTCAAGTGTCTCTAGCATCAATCCTGTTGTTTCAGAACACCCCAGGAGGGAAGGAAAGTACACATATTAGAGTACTACATTGGGAGACAATGTGCCTGAAGGGATTGGAATCAGAATAAAAACCCTTTTGTGGGGTCACTGTTTTCACTTTCAACTCATCTAATGACTTTGATTGGTAACTGAGATGGTGTTAGTGCTGTTCAAAAAGGATATGTGTCAACATTATAGAAACAAGAATCACTAATTGGCACTCCAGTTACTAATAAAAGATGGGAGGCCAAAGACTCTGAGAGCACAGAGGCTGAACTTATCCTCACTTCTCAGCCTACATGCTCTCCTTAGGAGTTCAGGATACTGACAATGTAATTGTGAAAATTCACACTGCTACTCTGCACAGGAATACAGGGGAGGGAAGTCCCTAAAGATGTCTGTCTGACATCTTTAATGAGGTCCAACCTCTGAAGAGCAAGAAAGGAAAACAACACTTTGTACCAGCAAAGGAAATTTCCCCAATTAGGGTCTAATATTTCCTACAGAGAGAAATCTCACAGATATAGTAGACAGTGGAAGAAGAGAAGCAGATCTTTGTAGTGCTCCCTATCTCCTTAGTTGGTCCAATACTCCTTTTGTAAGCAAGGCTGATTGATTTATTTCTCTGAAGCATAAAGAGCTACACAGTTCTAAAAACTGACTGAAGAAAGGACCAGAGTTGGCTTCCTTGCCAGATTAGAAAGTGAGAGAGAAATCACAGTTTGCTTTAATTGTAAAGACTGAATCAGAAAGTACTTTACAGCTCTTTAAGAATAGTCCCAAACTCCAGGCAGTTGGTGACCCCATGATAAAATAAATTGGCAAATGGTGGATCAAAGAGAGAGTAGATTAGGTGGTTCACTGGCAGGAAATAACGACTCCTACTATGGAGTGATAAAAGAGCAAAGAACACTGTTAGCAGAATAGTTGGAACATGCAGTGGAAAACTGGGTATCTCTGCAAACAATATAACGTTATTGATTGCATAGCAGCACCTCACCATCATAGGATGAATGAGAAATGTCAGGAGTATTTGCAAGTCAGTAAACTCATTAAGCCCCTTCATGGATTACTGCCTTGTAGTGGCGAAGGGGCTTGTGTAATTCAATGAAGCTATGAGCTATGCCGTGCAGGGCCACCCAAGACGGACAGGTCATAGCAGAGAGTTCTGACAAAATGTTATCCACTGGAGAAGGAAATGGCAACCCACTCTAGTATCTTTGCCATGAAAACCCTATGAACAGTACCAAAAGGCAAAATGATATGATGTTGGAAGATGAGCCCCTCAGGTCGGAAGGCATCCAACATGCTACTGGGGAAGAGCAGAGGGCTAGTACTAGTAGCGCCAGAAAGAATGAAGTGACTGGACCAAAGCCGAAAGGACACTCAGCTGTGGATGTGTCTGGTGGTGAAAGGAAAGTTCGATGCTGTAAAGATGTTTTCTCCATAGGAACCTGGAATGTAAGATCCATGAATCAAGGAAAGCTGGATGTGGTCAAACAAGAGATGACAAGACTGAATATCGACATCTTAGGAATCAGTGAAATAAAATGGACAGGAATGGGTGAATTTAATTCAGATGACCATCAGGTATACTACTGTGGGCAAGAAACCCTCAGAAGAAATGGAGTAGCCTTCATAGTCAATAAAAGAGTAGGAAAAGCAATACTGGAATACAATCCCCAAAATGACAGAATGATCTCAGTTCGAATCCAAGGCAAACCATTCAATATCACAGTAGTCCAAGTCTATGCCCCAACCACCAGTGCTGAAGAGGATGAAATTGACCGGTTCTATGAAGCCCTACAGCAACTTTTAGAACTAACACCAAAAAATGATGTCCTTATCATCATGGGGGATTGGAATGCTAAAGTAGGAAGCCAAAAGATAACCGGAATAACAGGCAAGTTTGGCCTTGGAGTACAAAATGAAGCAGGGCACAGGCTGATAGAATTTTGTCAAGAGAATACGATGGTCATAGCAAACACTCTTTTCCAACAACCGAAGAGATGGCTCTACACATGGACATCATTTGAAGAAAGTAGGGAAAAGCACTAGGCCACTCAGGTATGAATTAAATCATATTCAATTGAATATACAGTAGAGGTGACAAATAGATTTAAGGAATTAGATCTGATAGACAGAGTGCCTGAAGAACTATGGACAGAGGTTCGCAACATTGTACAAGAGGTAGCAACTAAAACCATCCCAAAGAAAAAGAAATGCAAGAGAGCAAAATGGCTGTCTGAGGAAGCTTTCCAAATAGCTGAGGAAAGGAGGGAAGTGAAAGGCAAGGGAGAAAAAGAAAGATACGCCCAATTGAATGCAGAATTCCAGAGAATAGCTAGAAGAGATAAGAATGCTTTCTTAAATGAACAGTGCAAAGAAATAGAAGAAAACAATAGAATAGGGAGGATGAGAGATCTTTTTAAGAAAATTGGAGGGATGAAGGGAACGTTTAATGCAAAAATGGGCATGATAAAGGACCAAAATGGCAGGGACCTAACAGAGGCAGAAGAGATTAAGAAGAGGTGGCAAAATTACACAGAAGAACTATACAAGAATGAGCTTAACATCCCTGATAATCACAATGAGGTGGTCACTGGCCCCGAGCCAGACATCCTAGAATGTGAAGTGAAGTGGGCCTTAGAAAAGCTGAGCAACAACAAAGCTAGTGGAGGTGACAGTATTCCAGCTGAGCTATTCAAAATTTTAAAAGACGATGCAGTAAAAGTGCTACACCTCATTTGCCAGCAAATTTGGAAAACTCAACGGTGGCCACAGGATTGGAAAAGATCAGTTTACATTCCAATTCCAAAGAAAGGCAGTGCCAAAGAATGTTCAAACTATCGCACCATTGCACTCATTTCTCATGCTAGTAAAGTTATGCTTAAAATCCTACAAGCTAGACTCCAGCAGTATGTGGATCGAGAACTACCAAAAGTACAGGAAGGATTTCGAAGAGGCAGAGGAACTAGAGATTAAATTGCCAACATACGCTGGATCATGAAGAAAGCTAGAGAGTTCCAGAAAAACATCTACTTCTGCTTCATTGACTATGCTAAAGCCTTTGATTGTGTGGATCACAACAAACTGTGTCAAGTTCTTAAAGAGATGGGCCTACCAGACCATCTTATTTGTCTCTTGAGAAATCTATATGCGGGCCAAGAAGCAACAGTGAGAACTGGACACGGAACCACTGATTGGTTCAAAATTGGGAAAGGAGTCCGGCAGGGCTGTATACTGTCACCCTGCCTATTTAACTTATATGCAGAGCACATCATGAGAAAGGCAGGGCTAGATGAATCAAAAGTTGGAATTAAGATTGCCGGAAGAAATATCAACAACCTAAGATACGCAGATGATACCACTCTAATGGCAGAAAGTGAAGAAGAACTAAAGAGCCTCTTGTTGTGGGTAAAGAAGAAGAGTGCAAAACATGGGTTGAAACTTAACATTAAGAAAACCAAGATCATGGCATCCGGCCCTCTCAATTCCTGGCAAATAGATGGGGAAGAAATGGAGGTAGTGACAGATTTTATTTTCCTGGGCTCCAAGATCACCGCAGATGATAATTTCTGTAGCCAAGAAATTAAAAGATGTTTGCTCCTCGGGACGAAAGCCATGGCAAATCTAGACAGCACACTAAAAAGCAGAGACATCACCCTGTCAACAAAGGTGTGTATAGTCAAGGCTATGGTCTTCCCAGTTGCAATGTATGGCAGTGAAAGCTGGACCATAAAAAAGGCTGAGCGCCAAAGAATTGAGGCCTTTGAACTATGGTGCTTGTGAAGACTCCTGCGATTCCCTTGGACTGCAAGGCGATCAAACCGGTCAGTCCTAGAGGAGATCAACCCTGACTGCTCTTTAGAAGACCAGATCCTGAAGTTGAAACTCAAATACTTTGGCCAGCTAATGAGAAGGAAGGACTCACTGGAGAAGAGCCTAATGCTAGGAACGATTGAGGGCAATAGAAGAAGGGGACGACAGAGAATGAGGTGGCTGGATGGAGTCACAGAAGCAGTAGGTGTGAGCTTAAATGGACTCCAGAAGATTGTAGAGGACAGGAAGGCCTGGAGGAACGTTGTCTATAGGGTCGCGATGGGTTGGACACGACTTCGCAGCTAACAACAACAACAACAACAACAACAACAACAACAACAACAACAACAAAACTCATTAAGATGATATAGGTACTACTAGATAGATCATTGGAGATAAGTATGTGGCCACACTTCCTCTTTTAGTGCATTCTAATCTCCTGGCAATTAATTTGCATTTTATTGCTCTGCCATGCAGAGAGTAATTGATCCCCTATCAAAAAGTGATGCTTCTTCTGAAATCAGTGTCAGTTACTTTCTTGAACCTGTTGTCTTCAACCCTTAACCCTAGTGAGCCCAGGAAAATGACCTTGCAATTTTATTGGCAACAATAAAATGTTCAGAAGTAGTTTGCCTTTGCCTTCTCCCAAGGTCTGAGTGAAAATAGACATGACCCAAAGTCACTCAGCTGGCTTCAAGCCTAAGTCAGGACTAGAACTGATGGGTCCTTTGGTTTCAGTTCCAGTGCCATAACCGCATTAGACCAATATTGTTATGTATTCTCACATTATTAAAGGTTATATGTATTAAACAGGGCTGAGGTAAAAGCCGCGGCAGCTTTTGACAGCTGTCAAAAGCTGCCGGACTGAACCACGCAGGCGCCAACCGACTGACAGCTCTCGGCTGTCAAAATCACCTGGTAACAGCACGCGCTGCCGATGACAGCTCCGAGCTGTCAAATCCAGCCGGCTACGATTGGCGGAAGCGAACGGCGTGGGAAACTGGCTGAGCCCTGATTGGCTAACCTGTTGACAGCTGCTAGTATAAATAGGAGCAATGTTCTTCTGTTGTTTGCCTGGTTCGTAAATAAAGTTAAGTTGCTTAACTTTGCTGTCTCGCCTGCTTCTTCGCTAAAGCACTGGCGACAAAGGTGGGATGCCTGCTTGCATAGCTGAAGTCACCGCCTAAGGGGAGAAGAGATTTTTTCCCTTCGCCTGAGCTAGTCACTCGCTGAAGTCACTCGGGAGCCTATCTCCCACACTACGCAAGCAGCTGCACCCACGACTAGACAGACAGCATGACGAACCACGGCCACATTAGAGAGTTCAACATTCGCCACCCAGAATGCTGGGAATCTCACCTGGGCCAGGTAGACGGATACCTGGTGGTAAAGAAGATTACAGACGACCGGGCGAAGGCAGCCGCCCTCCTCTGGCTCAGCGGGCCCGCTGTCTATGACGACGCTGTGGGACTCTTCAGTCCAGAACCTATCGCCACGATCTCCTACGCTGATCTCACCGAGGGGCTGAGTAAACACTTCATGCCCACGAAGTCAGAGCTCTTCTGGAGGGTAAATTTTGCCCGAAGAATACAGCTCCCAGACGAGCCCGCCAATGACTTTATAACCCGGGTCAGACATGCCGCACGGCGATGTCGGTTCCCGGACTTAGAGGACTGAATCCGGGACCAAATTGTCATAGGGCTTAAAGATGAGTGGCTGAGGAGAAAGCTGATCGCCAAGCCCGAACTGACAATGGCTGAAGTGGCGAGGGAAGTCATTGCCTACGAGGACAGCCACGGTGACAACCAACGTTCCCCTGACAGCGGGCCCAGCGGGTCCGTGCACCAGGAGGACGGCTGTTTCAGCGGTCCCGAAGAAGACGACGTCTCCATGGACATCGATGCTGTGCAGCGGCGGTTCGAAAGGCTCAGGCTGCCACGCAACAACAGAGGGGGCCCTGCCAACAACCAAAGGGGCACTAGCTACCAGCCAAACAGGGCCAAATGTGCCAGTGGCGGTGGAAGCCACCCGAGAGCAACGTGCTGGTTCCGCAGTGCCAAGTGCCATGGATGCGGAAAGACAGGTCACCTCAAAGCCGTGTGCCGTAGCCGGAGTCAAGAAAATCTGCATGAACTGGAGGTGACGTCCACAGGTATGAACGAGCACACACCCAGGGTCAGGCTCAATTCCAAACCCCTAGTGCTTAACGTGAAGGGAAGGGCGAGGGAACACACAGTCCACAGCACCCTTAAGCCCAAAGTCAAGGTGGACGTCCTGATTCACGGAATTCCCTGTGAGATGGAAGTGGACTCTGGGTCCTCTGTCTCACTAATCTCTTGGCAAACTTACAGGGACATTTGTAACCGCAGCAGAAAACGGCCCGCCCTTCGCCCCACCAAACTCCGCCTAGCGGATTTTCAAAAGACGCCCATTATACTCTGGGGAAAGTCTTCCGTCCCAACAGAGTTTAAACAATTTAAGGGACCCCTTACGATACTAGTAACCCAGGAAAACAGGACCAGCCTGCTTGGACTGGACTGGTTTGAGGCGCTAGGGATAGCGTTGACAGGCGTCAACGCCACTCAGCTGTCAAATTTAGAATCCGTCTGCCTTCAATTCGCGGACGTCTTTGACAGCTCACTCGGAAAATACACAGGGCCACCTGTATCATTAAAACTAAATCCTAATGTAATGCCTGTCAGAATCAAGGCGCGAAGAGTTCCCTTCGCCTTAAGAGAAAAAATAGAAACTGAACTAGACCGATTAACTAACTTAGGGGTCCTAGAACCAGTAGAAGGGGCAGATTGGGAGACACCCATAGTGACCCCAATTAAGCCAAATGGCCAAATTAGAATATGTGCTGACTATAAAGCGACCCTAAACCGCGCTTTAAACGCCCATGCCTACCCGGTCCCGGCTGTCAAAGACATCCTCGCGGCCATTAAGTCAGGCGCCATTTTCGCCAAGTTAGACTTGACGCAGGCGTATTTACAGCTGCCTGTCACCCCTGACACCGCCTTAGCGCAGACAATAGTAACCCACAAAGGAGCTTTTAAAATTAACCGCCTTCAATTCGGCATCTCTGCAGCCCCAGGGATCTTCCAAGAAATCATGGAAAAAACACTGAAAGGGATCCCTGGGGTCTGTCCGTATTTCGACGACATCTTAATTGCAGGGAAATCAGAAAACGACTTAGCTGACAAATTAACAAAGGTGCTCCTTAGATTCAGGGAGGCTGGCCTTAAATTAAGACGAGACAAATGCTCCATAGGGGTGCCCTCAACAGAGTTTTTAGGGTTTAAAATTGACGCAAAGGGAATTCACCCCACTGAAACAAAAATTAAAGCCATTAAAACAGCACCAACCCCTAAAAATAAACAGGAACTACAAGCCTTCCTAGGGTTGGTTAATTTTTATCATACCTTCCTGCCTCACAAAGCCTCCATCGCTGAACCCCTCCACAGGTTATTAGATAAAGGCAAACCCTGGAACTGGTCACCTCAGCACGATAAAAGTTTTAATCTACTAAAAAACTTACTAACTAGCAATGCAATGGTAGCACTGTTCAACGAACAGCTACCCTTATGTCTGGCTTGCGATGCCTCTCCCTACGGCATCGGAGCAGTCCTAAGCCACTTAACTAAGGAAGGATCGCAAACCCCTGTAGCGTTCTATTCCAGAACGCTGTCAAAACCTGAGCACAATTACGCTCAGATTGATAAAGAGGCTTTAGCTATAGTGGCTAGCGTAAAAAAGTTTCATGACTACCTTTATGGCCGACATTTTACCATTTTTACGGACCATAAGCCCCTATTAGGAATCTTTACAGTAAACAAACTAACGCCCCAAATATTATCTCCCCGCATCCTGAGATGGTCCACCTTTTTGTCTGCCTATTCATTCAATTTAGAATACAAACCAGGGAAAACCATGGGCCATGCAGACTGCCCCAACCAATAATCGACCCAGACCTAGCACCAGCTGGGAAGATACTGGCTATCTCAGATCTGCCTGAATGCCCATTATCGGTTAAGGACATTTCTGCAGCCACTGCTGCAGACAAAACACTAGGCAGAGTCTTAGGCTATGTCACGTCTGGCTGGCAATCCACACCCCCAGACCCAGAATTCCAACCGTATATTTTGAAGCAAAAGGAATTATCCACCCATCAGGGATGTTTATTATGGGGCAGCAGGGTAATCATATCTGAAAAACACAGACTTAAGGTGTTAGAAAGCCTCCATGAAGGTCACCCAGGGACCGTCAAAATGAAGGCTCTGGCCAGAAGCTATGTCTGGTGGCCAGGATTAGGCAAGCAGATAGAAGCGCACGTAGCCGGCTGCTATCCCTGCCAACTTGTCAGAGCAGCCCAGCCCCAGGCTCCCATACACAGATGGAAAACTACGAAGACACCCTGGTCACGTATCCACATAGACTATGCAGGTCCATTCCAGGGACAAACATTCCTAATAGTCGTGGATGGCTGGAGGTGGCCCGAGTGACTAGCACGACTAGCACGACTTCGGCAGCCACAATACAAGTTTTAAGGGGGTTGTTCGCAACACATGGGCTTCCGGATGTAATAGTCTCCGATAACGGCCCCCAATTTACTTCCTACGAATTTCAGAGTTTCACAACGGCGAACTCTATTAGGCACACCACCACGGCTCCATTTCACCCATCCACTAACGGCTTGGCAGAGGTGATGGTGAAATCAACAAAAGAGGCACTGCGTAAAATCATCTCAGGCAACTGGCACCGCAGACTTGCTCAATTCCTTTTGGCTCAACACACCACCCCATGCACAACTACAGGGAAGTCTCCAGCTGAACTCTGCTGGGGCAAGAGACTAACGACTAGATTGGACCGTTTACATCCCGACAGATCCCCTCCAAACCCAGAACTGCCCCTCCAGCACAGGACTCTCAGCACAGGGCAAGCTGTCTGGGCAAGGAACTACGGAGGGGGCAACAAATGGACACAGGGGGTTGTCATTGAACAAACAGGCCCCCTATCTTACATCATAGACACAGGGCACGATTCCCACATTGGCAGACACATCGACCAACTTCGGCATCGCAGCCCACAAAAATATGGAGGAAAGGGGGAATGACGAAATGCAGGCAGAAGCCCCGCCGCAAACACTATCACACCAAAACCCCCCCGATCAAATTGCACCACAACAAGACCCCACACACTACGACGCTGAAACGTCGGAGCCATGCCCCATGCCCCCTGAGCCAGATCTCGATACGCCTGGAGAAAAGGAACGACCAGCGGAGACAACCCCCCGGCGCTCCGAAAGAATAAAAAGACCACCCGCCTACTTGAAAGACTTCGAATGGGGAAACCCAAAAAAGAAACAGTTGGGGAACATCAACTCAATCAGAGGGAGGGGTAAGGGGTGTTATGTATTCTCACATTATTAAATGTTATATGTATTAAACAGGGCTGAGGTAAAAGCTGCGGCAGCTTTTGACAGCTGTCAAAAGCTGCCGGACCGAACCACACAGGCGCCAACCGACTGACAGCTCTCGGCTGTCAAAATCACCTGGTAACAGCACGCGCTGCCGATGACAGCTCCGAGCTGTCAAATCCAGCCGGCTCCGATTGGCGGAAGCGAACGGCGCAGGAAACCGGCTGAGCCCTGATTGGCTAACCTGTTGACAGCTGCTAGTATAAATAGGAGCAATGTTCTTCTGTTGTTTGCCTGGTTCGTAAATAAAGTTAAGTTGCTTAACTTTGCTGTCTCGCCTGCTTCTTCACTAAAGCAAATATGGCTTTCATTTTCACATCCTTGATATCTCCACATGCAAATACATAAAAACCCTTCAGGTACTTGATCCTCATACCATCATTTTGGGCAGGCTATTTTGAATCACCTATTTACATTCAGAGCTGAAAAAACTATTACATTCCTCCAGGTTTATAGATCTAATTCATGTGACAACCCAACTGAACTGGTAATTGCGTAAAATAAGAAAATACTTCATTATCGAAGAAGATCCTGATTCATAAGTTTATACTGAATACCATTTAAAAAATTCTCAAGACAAACTTTTCTCTACTCCAATTTTCAAAATTACATTATTAGCTAGTGTCCTTTCAGTTATAACCAAGAAGTCTACAATCATCATGAACAAGTACCGAAGTTCTTTGTTATGAGAGAAGCATATTCTTTAAAGTATGATTCATCTTCATCATAACTGCCTTACCGTCTGCTTCCCAATATTAAATAGCCAGCTCCAGCTATTTCTCTCTTTCTTCTTGATTCCATTAAAAATTACAAGAAAGAGATATCTAGCTGACAATTGTGAGAGAGACGAGGGAGACTCTAAGATCACTGAAAATTCAATTTATAAAGCTCAACATATATTCCTTGTGAGAAATGCAGGTAAAAGCAAGACAACCATCTGCTCTCAATGAGCTGTGGTATCAGTTGAGAAGTACAAACTCCCTGGGCAACTGACTTGCAGTTTTATAGTTTGGTGAGGAAAATTTGCCAGATGTAAGCAGAGAAAGACTCACAAACACCTGCTACCTCCTGAGACTTTTGTGAAAATGAGGTGCTACATCTCCTGAGCATAATCTTGGCAAAATGTATTTTGTAAACAAAGGCTACGTGCACTTGCACACAAATGCACGCATACACATTTTCTTCCAGGATGAAGAACACTTTATGCATAGGAAATTAGGGAAAATCTTTAATTAAAGTCAAATACTCTGGGGAGGAGAAAGGCCTTGGTCTGTTTTTGTTCTGTTCTTACAAAGTTTGTCTTCTTTCTTTGTCTCATCTCTGGGCTTCCTGTCAGCTCAGAAAGCTGGTTCTACATGGCAATTATATTATTGGCAGCTGTTAAGCTTGTCATGAATCTATTAGGAAAACTATACACTTAGTAAACCTAGAGGAGTGAATTTTATAGAATTTCTATACTGAAATATCTGTCTAATTGTCCAATGAAACCCAACAGTTTGGCCATAACACAGCTTTTTGATCAAGAGAAAAGAAACATACAAGAGTCCTAAAAGAAAATGATAAAAATTTCCATCCCTCTTGCTTCTCATCCCCTCCTATTTCTTATAGGAGTGCATCTGCCTTATTGTTCAGCAGATGGCCTAGTAGTTAGCCACTGTTAACAAACTATAAAAAAGAGCTACAGTATTCCTATCTTAATATCACGCGACCACTAATTTAAGTTGTCTAAAAGTTTATAGTACATTCGTATTAAAAGGGATGACATTATATTTTCCACTGCAAATTTTTTAGATTCTCAAAGTGATTTTCAACAGTTTCACTACAAGGCAATCAATTGTTTGAAGAAAAAAAATTGGAGACCATTTCATAAGGGGGAAAAAAAAGCTGTATACTTTACAAAAAAATCCCAAAAGACAACAACATAGTAAGTTCTTTTACTCAAGATAATTCAGAGGAACATGGTAGGTAGTAAGAAAACAGAGAATAGTATGTTTGAGATTCCGGTAGGACAATTTAATTTAATTTATTTAGACGTTTAACCTGCCCTGCTTCTGGCAGCTCAGAGCAGGTGGCAACATTAAAACCAATTTATAACATAGCATTTAAAATGTTGTGCGATAAAAATTTGCATGATAAGAGAACAGTTTAATTTACTTAGATGTTTACTTTGCCCTACCTTAGAGGGCTCAGAGCAGGTGGCAAATTTTATTACTTATTTGTCATAATTATGTCTTTGATTGTTGTTTATAACTATGTTTATGTTGTCTTGTAACCCATCCTGCCAGCAATTGCTGGCAAACTGTTAATATAAAAAATTAACAAACAAATAATTATACACATGTTTTATAGTTAATAATTAATATATTAACAAATATTAAGTTAATAATAGTTCATAAGAACAGTAAAACACAACATTGAAATATATTTGTAAAAAGCCTAGTTTACTAGCTAACTTCATCAATTAGCATTTTCTGTTAAAATGAAAGTAACTTTTAAAAATGACAGTTACTGTTTTGCCTTGGTCAAATATCATAGGAAAAGCTGTAGTAGCTATAATACCTCACAAAAGGAGTTTATTTTCCATATTCAGCAGAATAGGTTAGCTGTACTGAGTTAAAATAATTGAGGAATTGCTATCAAATTTTCAGATGGCATAAAATGGGGAGGTTTAAACAATATCCAAGATAACTGGAGATTTCTATCTAATGTGGACTGAGAGTAACAAGATTTCAACAGGAAATAATGTAGGTATTATGTTTAAGGAGAAGAATATAAGGCCCATAAAAAGGAGGTTATTCATGGCTTGTAAGCAACATATTGGAGAAAGAGTATATAGAATTTGACAACAATTTGAAGGTGAGCCAGCTACACTTCCGAGATGCACTAGAAAAAATATTGTATAAACAACATCTAAATATCTTTAGTCTCCTTCGCTCTTCATCGGTGAGACCACACTGGGAGTACTCTGTATAATTATGTGCTCTGTATTTTCAGAAGGATACAGACAAGTTAGAACCATTATAGAGCAAGCAACAAAGGGCATAGAAATTTGAAGAAGTGCCAAAGAAGATCAGACTGAACAAGCCTGGGATATTCAGCCTGATACGTTATTGGGATTTGGATATATAAAAGGCGCCATAAAGAAGATGGTCAAAATGTCCATTGTTATATTACCCTACACATATTTTGCTTAAATATAAGCAGAAATCTTTCTAACAGTATGATCTGTACAACAGTCAAACAATCTCCCTAAGTGGGTTGTCCATTTCTACATGTTTTTAAGAAGTCTGGAAAACTATATTTCAAGATGGTTTAACTGGTTTTCTTGCAGAGAGCAGAGGGTCCCTAAACTCTTCAGCTTACTGACCTCTTCATGAGACTTCAGATAGTTCATCAATCTCCAAACATTTATTATATGAAAATAATTTAATAAATACTATTTTAAGAGTACCATGAGTAAGAACAATAGCAACAATGGATAGTCTCATTGACTCTTGGGAGTTGATGTCGACCACTTTGGGTTTTTGGACTCTGAATTAGATGGTCCTTTCCAGCTGCATAGTTCTTTGATTCTATAGTTTGTTTTAGTGAGAAAAAAGCAAGAATAGTCTCTCTAGCTTAGCTAACTGGCAGTATGGTACCACATTGTTCCTTTAAGCAACCTTTTCCAATATTTCCAATATCTTTCTCATTCAAGCTAATAGAATAACACAGTTTGGAGGGAACTTGGAGGTGTTCTAGTCAAACTTGCTGCACAAGAAGGAGACTGTATACCATTCTGGACAAAGGGCTGTCCAATCTCTCTTAAAAACCTCCAGTGATGGAGCACCCACAACTTTTGAAGCCAACCTGTTCCACTGATTAACAGTTATCACTGTTGGAAAATTTCTTGTTAGTTCTAGGTTGCTTCCCTCCTTGATTAGTTTCCATCCTTTGCTTCTTGTCCTGCCTTCTATGGCTTTGGAAAATTAAATTTGTGGCAGCCTCTATTCTTTGTGGCAGCCCCTTAAATATTGGAATGCTGCTATAATGTCACCCAAGTCACTCAATATTGGTAACATGATTTAAGACTGTTCTAAGATCTTTAATACTTTATTTTTTTTATTTTTTTTAGGAAACTCACTCCCTTTTTGCAGTGATCTTGCCTACTTTTTTTCCAAGCCCTTCCACTTTTTGAATGAATCTTGGATTGTCATAGCAGTGTGTAGTCCTCATCTAGAATGTGATTCCTAATTCCTATGTCCTAAATTCATTCATTAGTTTATGTTGAATAACGTGTTTTGTATTCAGGTCGGCAAGGTAGGTTGTTTTTGTCTCCAAGTTCCAAAGACATCAAAGAACAGCAGAATATTCACAGAAGTGAAATGTGGTTTAGGATTCCAATTTATATAAGTAAATTAGGGTCTGCAGAAGTAATATATATATATACATGCTTTAATGTTTTAATGTATTTGTATGAAACTTCATTTTATATCATTTCAAGGATAATCCATTTTAATTAAATTATAAAATCATACAACATGGAATTACAGAATCATAAAATCATAGAATCATAGGTCTCAAAGGTTATTTGGAGGTCTTCTAGTACAACCCCCCCCCCTGCCCAAGGCAGGAGTCCTTACACCAAATTATTGTCCAATCTTTTTTTGAACGCTTTCAGTGATGGACCACCTACAACTCTATTCCATTGATTAATCATTCTCACTGTCAGGAAATTCCTCCATATTTCCATATTTTTTAATTTTCTTATGATGAAATTCCTCCTATTGCCACTTGTCCTGCCCTCATGTTCTAGGATGCTTTTTTCCCTGTGACATTCCTTCAAATATTAGAAGACTGCTATCATGTTTCTCTTAGCCATTCATTGTATGGTTTATATCATATAAAAGGGGAGGCTCCAGACCCCTTATCATTTTTCTTGCTCTTCTCTGCATTTTTGTTTTGTGGTGACCAAGACTGGAGGTAGTAATCCAAGTGTGGTCTTACCAGTGCAGTATAAAATGATACTAGCGCTTTACGGGATCATGCTACTATCTGCCCATTGATGTAGCCTAGAACAATATTGGCTTTTTTGGCATTTGCTGGACACTGCTAACTCGTATTTAAGTGATGATCTACAAGGACATTTAGATTCCTCTCCCAGTCACTACTGTTGAGCCAAGTACCTCCTATTTTATATTTGATTTTTTTCTACCTAAGTGCAAGATTTTACTTTTCTCACTGCATCTTATTGGACAGCACCCAATGCTCAAGTCTATCAAAATTTTCTGAACCTTGAGTCTGTCTTCCAAATTGTTGGCAATTCCCCCCAACTTGATGTTGTTTGCAAATTTTATTTTCCTTTCTATCCTCTCATCTAGATCATTTTCCTTTCTATCCTCTCATCTAGATCACTTATGAGGAGCACCAGGTCAAGGCAGAACCTTAAGGTACCCCACCACATGCTTCTCTCCATGTAGATATACCTTGAGGATTGCATGTCAAACATGGTTGGTTAGCCATTTGCAAATCCATCTGTTGGTGGTACTGTCTATCCCACATTGTTCTTTCTCACCAGAAAATAAGCTGTGGTCTACTTTATCATATGCCTTACTGAAGTTCAACTATACTATATCCACAGCATTTCCTTGATCCACTAATTTAGAACTTTATCAAAGAAGGCAATAATGTTTGTCATGCCAAAAGAATTTTTTTATAATTCTGTTCTTGAAACATATCTATGCCTTAGTGGTGCTTAGAACCCTGTGGTGCTTCGAATTGCTACTTAAAAACAGTGTCCAGATAAACCTAGTCTATTCTCTTTAGGAATTACTGATTCATATGCACAACCTGGACAATAAAAACTCTAACCCAGTACTGCTACTATTATCTTCACTGAAAATAAGAAGTAAACAGTTGATGGTGTAACAACATTCCAGAAATATATGAAGATTTCAAATCAATCAGTGTATCTAAACTATAGAATATTTTTCAGTGCTAAAAGGATTTTTCCTAAAGACAGAGGAGCCAATGGAAAACATTAACAGAATAAGATCACTCCTCATTGCCTATTGTTTACAAGTTTCTAGATAACTGAATCCTAAAGTAAAAAGATAAGAGAGTCGTAAGATATACTATTTGAAACAAAGAGATCAGAGTTTCTATTATCTGGTATTGACAGAGGTCTTCTGATAAGAAAGTAGATGATTCTGTGCACTTTCTATAATAGAGGAAGTATGCGAAAAGATAACTTAGTACTAAAGAAATAACTTGGCCAATGCTATCCTATCATTCCTTTTATGTGTGATGGAACGCAGCAAAGTTTATCTAACTATGTTATGGTGATAACTGGTGTAATCAAGCAGCTCCTGACAATGTAGTTGTGTCCATCAGTGAATTTACAGGTGCTTATCGTGTTGTAAATAGCTGTCTCTTTTCTGGCATTAGGACAATAGATTGAACACATAGAAAGATGCTGAACTCCAAGTGCCATCACCCCTAGCCAGCATGAACAAAGATGCAGATCATGGCAGTTGCATTCCAACAGTATCTGGAGCTGCAGTTCAACAGCATGACAGCCAGTTTGCTACAGTGATTAAGATACCAGGCTAGAAACCAAAGACCTAAATTCTAGTCCTGCCTTAGGCAAAAAGCCAGCTCAGGGACCTTCGCTCAGCTGTTCTGTCTCATCCCTAAGAAAATAAAGGCAGTGGCAAATTACTTCTGAAACACTTGTCAAGAAAACTGCAAGGATTGGTCCAAGCTGTCTCCAGGAGTCAATACTGACTCAAAGGCACATGCTCACAAAAAATCCAACAACATCCCTGGAAAGGGTATCTCATGTTAAAGAACTGTGCTAGAGTTCTAATATTTAAAAACAGTATCCAGATATGCATAAAACTATTCTCAATAGTAATCCTCTCCTACTTTGTCTTTTGACAATAATATCCCACTATCAGCAAAAAAAAAAGGACTATGGCACAATTAAACAATTCAAAAGCCTGTTTGGCATATAACACTGAGTATTTACTTCTTATTTCTTTGGAACCTGGTGTCTGTAGCATGCAGTTTTAAATAACGAGGAACCTGGGGTTTATGTATGTATACATATGTATGTCTGAAGTTACAACACTGAAAAAAGTGACTTAACACTGATCATCTCATGACTGTCTTAGCGTCCCTGCAGTCACATATAACAACAACAAAAACAATAATGTCAGAAGGGACTTGGAGGTCATCTAGTCCAACCCCTGCTCAGGCAGGAAACCCTATAACATTTCAGACAAATGGCTGTCCAGTCTCCTCTTAAAAACTTCCAGTGTTGGAGCATTCACAGCTTCTGGAGGCAGATTGTTCCACTGGTTAATTGTTTTCACTGTCAGGAAGTTTCTAGGTTGCTTCTCTCCTTGATAGTTTCCATCCATTGCTTCTTGTCCTGCCTTCAGGCACTTTGGAGAATAGCTTGACTCCCTCTTCTTTGTGGCAGCCCCTGAGATATTGGAACACTGCTATCATGTCCCCCCTCATCCTTCTCTTCATGAAACCAGACATACCCAATTCCAGCAGCCGTTCCTTATATGTTTTAGTCTCCAGTCCCCTGATCATCTTTGCTGCTCTTCTCTGTACTATTTCTAGAGTCTCAACATCTTTTTTGCATTGTGGTGACCAAAACTGGATACAGTATTCCAAGTGTGGCCTTACCAAGGCATTGGAAAGTGGTATTAATACTTCACATTATCTTGATTTTATCCCTCTGTTAATGCAGCCTAGCACTGTGTTGGCTTTTTTGGCAGCTGCAGCACACTGCTGGCTCATATTGAAGAGATTGTCCACTAGGACTCCGTGATCCCTCTCACAGTTACTACTATTGAGCAAGGTACCCCTATACTATACCTGTACATTTGGTTTTTCTTGCCTAAATGTAGAACATTATTTTTTTCATGGTTGCATTTCATTCTGTTAGATAACGCCCAGTGTTCAAGTCTGTCCAGATCCTCCTGTATCTTAAGCCTGTCTTCTGGAGTGTTGGCTATTCCTGCCAGATTGGTGTTGTCTGCAAATTTGATGAGTTCCCCATCTATCCCCTCATCCAAATCATTGATGAAGATGTTGAAGAGCACTGGGCCCAGAACAGAGCCCTGGGACACCCCACTACACACTTCCTTCCATGTAGATGCGGTTCCATTGAGGACCAGATGCTGAGTACGGCTGGTCAGCCAGCTACGAATCCATCAGGTGGTGATGCTGTCTAACCCACATTTTTCTATCTTATCAAGTAGTAGGTTGTGACCTACTTTATCACATGCCTTACTGAAGTCCAAGTAAATTATATCCACAGCATTCCTCTGATCCATTAATTTTGTCACTTGGTCAAAGTATGCAATAAGATTTGTCTGGCATGATCTGTTTTTGACAAACCCATATTGGCTTTTAGTAATGACTTTGTTTGCCTCTTGGTGCTCACTGATTCATTGTCTGATTATCTTTTCCAGAATCTTCCCAGGTATTGAGGTCAGTCTGATAGGTCTGTAATTTCCTGGATCCATTTTTTCCCCTTTTTTGAAGATGGGAACTACATCAGCTCTTTTCCAGTCCTCTGGTAGTTCCCCAGCGGTCTGGGATCTTTGAAAAATATAGTTCAGTGGTTCTGTGATCATATCTGCCAGTTCCTTGAGAACCTTGGGGTGTAATCCATCTGGTCCTGGTGATTTGAACTCATCTAGGCTCGACAGGTGCTCATTTACCATTTTTTGCCTATCTTAACTTGTGTTTCTATTCTGTTTTTATGGCACTATTTTTGATAGGTTGATCTGAATTTCACATGAAATAAGAGCCAATATGGTATAGTAAATAAGGCACTGGACAAAATATTGTGGGACCATGACTTCTAGTCTTCCCTGGACTGAACTAACGTCTCTTTCTTTCTGTATGTCTACCTGTTTCTCTCCACAATCTAGCTTTTGTGGGAAAATAGGAGCAGGATATTCCATATACAGTACTGAATTGTATAAAATAAAGTAGGTATAAATCAAATAAATAAAGTGCTGTTAATACAGCCCTGGAATCTAGGCTGCCCTCTGTTTACCAAGGCTTTCATTCATCTTCAGCAATGACAAATCATGGTCTAGTTTGTTTTCTAATACGGTGCATGTTTATATATTGAGCTTATGCTGTCCAGAATTCTCAGTTTTAATAGTAGAGGTTCCATGGATTGTCTGAAAACCACTTTGGCACAGACTTTCCTTCTACATTGTTCTGCCTTTGTTTAACTAATAGCTGCTTGGTACAGTAGTGGTTCATGAGTTGGGCTAAAAACAGGGTAACTCAGGTTCAGTTCCTTTCCCACAACCAGAGAAGGCCTGTCTGTCTATCGGCTTTTGTTCTCTCCTCAACCCCCACTCACCAAAAAAAATAGAAGAAAGGAAAATAGGAAGGGGACATGCTATGCATATTAGTAGTGATCCTGAACTCAAGGTAAGTATACAATCAACAAATATGCTTCTGACACTAATTCAAGGTCTTGTTATCACCTTTAAACCCCACATAGTATGGGGCCAGGTTACCGGCACAACCAAATTCTCATAACATCACCCATCCCTTCAGATAGACATAGTCAGTGGTGGGATTCAGCCAGTTTGCACCAGTTTGGCAGAACTGGTAGCTAATCTTTTTTGCCCAGGCCCAGAATGGACTTCCAAAAGTGGCATCCACACAGAGAACCAGTTGTTCACATATTTGAATCCCACCACTGGACATAGTATGTTCCAGAACCCCTAGTTAAAAAAAACATTTGATTGAAGGAGTCCAAGAAGAGAGGGTTGTCTACTGTAGCCTTCACCCCTTGCAAAACCCACTCTCCTGACCTTTTAGGAGAGATTGAAGACCTGGCTCTGCTGATTCACATGGGCACCCCAGAAGACCACACAACCTTTGTGTTGGCTAGAGCCTTGATGTCCTTTCCCCACCTTTTTAACTTCTATTATTTTATTCCTACTTTAACTGCCTCCTATTAGAAAACAATATTTATATGGTTTTTATTTTTTAATTATATACCACTCAGACTAATTCTATGAATGAAAATGACAATCTCCAAATTTCATGCATAAGTAAATAATAAACAATTAATAAATAAACAGATAGGGCTGTCCCCAAGCAAACCAAGCCAGTTACCCAACCATGTTAAAGAGTACCACAGCACCACTTGTGCCCTTTTGCTAAAATATCAGGGGACTGATATTTTGAACTGTTGCCCAACCTTTGAAATACTATAACATAATGTAATGAGTTTACGAGGCCAGTATCTGATTCTTGACTTGGGGAAAAATCCTAAACTAGTTATTAATCTAGGCTGCAAAGAAGCTAGTAGCCCAACATTAGTATGATACTGAAGTATCAATGGGCTAGAAAATAATGCTATTTGAAAGAGTTTTTTAATGAATGTATTCCTAGCTTCATAAAGGGAAGCATCTTTAGACAGAAATAGTATTTATTCCATGAAGGCTCACTCTCAGGTAAAAATGACATCTATATTATAGTGCAACAAAGATAATCAAGCAACAGATCTGTGAACACAGAAACAGAAAAACACAGAAACAAGTAAAGCTATTATTAGAAGCCAGCATGGGTTTGTCAAAAACAGATCATGACAGACATACCTTATTGCATTCTTTGACAAAGTGACTAAATTAATGGATCAGTCAACTATTGTAGACATAGTTTACTTAGATTTCAGTAAGGTATTTGACAAAGTAGACCACAGTGTATTTCTTGATAAGATAGAAAATGTGGGACAGGCAGCATCACTACCAAATGGATTCAAAACTGGCTGATCAACCACATTCAACATGTAGTCCTTAATGGAATTCATCAACCTGGAGAGAAGTATGCAGTGGGGTACCTCAAAGTATTGTCTTAGCCCAGTAATCTTCAACATCTTCATAAACAATTTAGATGAGGGGATAGAAGAGGAATTCATCAAATCTGCAGATGACTCCAACTTCTAAATATGACAATAAGGGGAAGATTGATACGAATAAAAATTTTTGCTATATAAATGTAATTAATACTGAGAAAATTGTAACTGACAAAGATACTTTAAATATTGATGGGAAAACAAACTTTAACAAGAGCACAAAAAACAGGATATTGATTTATGAATTGATATTGTTATTTGTATACTATTAGTAAAATGTGATGAAGATGTTTATATTTAACTTTGTATACATCAATAATATCAAGAATTGTAATTGTGTAATGAGGGGAAAATGGAAAAATAGGAAGAAGAAAGGAGGATCAGGGAAAAAATACTGGATTATGCAGTGCTGAATAGATTTATATTGAAGAAGTTAATGTTAAATATGTGAACCCAGCTAACATGTTATTTACTAAGCTCTAAAAATTGTAATTCTTAAAAATTAATAAAACTTTTTTAAAAAGAAGAAAAATATAGAGTCAAGTTTTGGAAGGATCTTGACAGATCTGAGCATTGGGCCCTATCCAAAGGAAGATCTTATGCTTAGGCAAGAAAAACCAAATGCACAGATATAGAATAAGTGATACCTGGATCAACAACAGTAATTGTGAAAGTTATCCTAGTGGACAACGATTGAAGTACACCTAGCAGTGTTCTTCAGCTGCCAGAAAAGCCAATACAGTTTTAGGCTGCATCAACATAGGGATAGTGTCAAGATCAGGCGAACTTCTAATATCATTTTATACTGCTATCATTTTACTAACTACTCTGTAAGATTGCATTTCAAATTTTTGGTCACCACAGTACAATCCAGTTTTGGTCACCACAATACAAAAAAGATATTGAGACTCTAGAAAGGGTGCAAAAAAGAGCAACAAAGACAATAAGAGCTCTGGAAGCTAAACCATATGATAAATCTAGTCCAACGAAGAGAATGATGAGGGGTGACATGAGAGCAGTCTTCCAATATTTGAGAAACTTCCTAACAGTTAGAACAATTAAGCAGTGGAACATCTTGCCTCTAGAAGCTGCGGTTGCTCCACCAAGTAGAGATTGGACAACCATTGTCTGGAATGGGGTCTATGCTTGAACAGGTACCTTCCAACTCTATTATTCTGTATTCTATACTGTATAAGTAAAATTGCATAGAATTCCAGTCTTTTGGGGGGAAGTTAAGAAACATATTCTTCAGCAAGAAAACTGGAGGATGTTCTGTATTATCATGGGAAAAAGAAAAACCAGAATTGTACCCAGTGTGCTTTATAAAGCTCATGCAATTCCCTCTTCTTTTTAATTTTCCTTTTAGTCTGAGTTTTAGTTAACAATTGCTATCATTCACATTGTGATTATTGGGAGTTTTCCAGGAACATTTCAAGTCACTTTTTTTGCTATCACAAAGCCATGGCACTCTCTTCTTCTAATGAAAATATATGGTCTGCACATTAGCTGCACAGTCCAAGTAGTACAATACAGGGAGAAAGCTGTTTCCTACTATTTTTTCACTGAAGCATCTCCTTGACTTTAGCTCTCAATACAAAAGTCATACGTGAAAAGCCTGTTCCTGCTTAAAAGATTGCTCTCCCAATTCTTAGCCTGCTTTCCTTCAGTAAACACATCTTGAGAATTATTTTGCAATAATTATCTGTGACCTGCAAGTAGTTAAGTCTCATTCAAGGAAAACAATGAGGGTAGGATTCTTACCTTATTTAAGGAACAGAATCAAATTAGATGTACTGAATTATGGTGCTATTCCATGTTTTTAAGGAAATTCCAGCCATACAAACCTTTCCTGGTAGATCAAGCAATATATTTTGGGCATAACAATAGAAAGACAATCAAAATTAAGTGTCCTTTTCATAAAGTCAGGTAGAATATTAAGCTTTTCAAGAGAAGAAAATATGTCCTTGTTCTGCAAGAATTAAAAACATGGGCTTGAACGGTATCTGACTTTCAAAGAAGACAATAGAAATGTATGCTTTATCTGTGGGAACAATAATTGCTATTTTATGGAAGCCGTTTTTGTGAAGGGTTTTGGAAAGGTGGATAACACTATTGTCTTTGCTAGAACTCAGCACCATTCATTGTTCCAAACCAGACTATAATCTTTGAATAATATTGTAATGAGCAAAGGTGATTTGATTTTTTTTAAAAAGCTCAGTAATTAGAACATTTGTCCACTGTTATATTCTTTTAACTTAAACATTTCTTAACACAAAGGTTCTAAAATTCTACTGCATTGAATAAGTGGACTGCAGTAATAAAAAGGAACAATACACATCCTTTCTTACAATTATATCTCATTGCATAAATCTACCAGACACTGTACAACCTCAACACAGATGTATTTTGAGGACTAAAAACAGTAATGATTGAACACTGCTTGGAATTATCTCAAGCAACTGTGAATTTTCTCAGTGAGCTATTGGAAAATTTCCCAAGAGTTCTTTTTCAAGCTTGTGATATTGGTGCACATGAAAAGGTCACATGCTCTTTCCTCATTGTATAACTGACTGGGAATTGTATTTCTAAATGCAGTCTGTCTCAATGATAGCACAAAATTGCTTGGGAAGTCAATTTCCAGCTCCTAAAATAAATATAACTCAAAACAAGAGAGTTTTAGATATAAAAGGGAAACAATAGCTACATACACACCTGCAACAAAGTGAATCTTAACAGAGGCAACCATTTGGTTGCATAGCCTAGTCCATAGTTAGCAATAAAAATCTCACTGAGGAATCTCAAATGAAAAATAAGGGAGAAGCTCACAGAATTTTGTCAATTTCGTCTCTGCTTGTTTGGCTTAAGAGAACCCATCAAGAATTGGTTTGGGTAGATGAAGCTAAAGAACTGGAGACAGAGATATGTCAAGTGTTTCTTCTACTTTAAAATAGAAGAGGTTCAGGAGTTTGGTTCAGCCGCCAAAAATAAATAATAGTCTGGGATCACAAAGTTATGGAAGAAATCAAAATCTACCAGCTGCAAGGAACTCAGCTCAGCTCCTCACTTAGTAGACTTCCTAACTGTAAGCTTTTAGTCTAATATACTATAATGGAAGAAGAACAGGAATGGATTTCTCCTACAGAGGAAGAACAGGAACAAACTCTTTGTATGTTAAAAGCGATTATCCAAACTCTTCTTACAATTGGTGTTGAACTAAGAAATGGCAGGAAAAGAACAAAAAAAGCAGTCTGGATATGCAAACTCAAATTATGACTTCAACCAAAGAATCATCTATACAGATTTCTACAGAGAAAGTGAAACAACCAAATGCCATGACAGAAGATTTAGCTACTCAACAAATACAGATAATGGAAAATGCAAAAAAGAAACTGATAATAGAGAACAAGGAAAAGACTTTTCTTATAAACTAGAAGGAAACTGAAGATAAAAAAAACAGATGAAAGAGAAGATAAATATTGGACAACTACATCAAGATAGAAAAATAAGGAGACAAACTGCTAGATCAGCTAGTCCTCTTAGGAAAACACCAACTGGATACTTTTTTCAATAACAAACAATACCCACAACAACACAAGGAGATCTTTTTGATGATTTAAAAGCAAAGAGATGAAAGATGATTTGGCAAAGAAAAAAAGCTAGAATAAGACTGAAAAGGATTGGGGTTTTGATTTACACATGAGATCTAAAATAGAATATATCCAAATGGATAGAATATGTATTCTGAATACAAGATATTGTAATGACCTGAGATAAAGACAATTTTGGTTGTATAAAATCTAGAAGTATAAACATTGAAATAAGAATATTATATTGCTTTACTAATTTGTTAAGGTAGATGGCAATAATCTGTACATAGGGTGTGTATTTTAAATATTATTTGTATGAGGAATTGTGATAAAGGAATTGTGGTTAATTAAAAATTTTGAAAAAAATATTAAATGTTAAATTAAAATATTAAGGGAAAATTAACTATCAGGTCGCCAATTGGCTAAATTTTTGAATGTTTAAAAATAACTAAGATTTGAACTTAAGACAAAGATTAAGTAAAACTTAGAAGTATAAACATTAATAATTCAATTTATATATTGGTTTGTGGTATAAGAATACTATTTTGTATTATTAAGTGGTTGATGCAGATGGTGAGAATTATGTATAGATAAGAGGTATATCTGGAATTTTAAACTGTGAAGGAATAGTGATAGAAATTGGGGTCATTTAAAATTTGGAAATGGTAAAGTTTAAATGTTCAATTTAAACATTAGAGGGAAATTAAAGTTAAGAAAAATTTATTAGGTCATGAATTGTCTAAAATATGGCATGTCAAATTAATTAAGATATGTATAAATTGAAGATTATTGATGAATGCTAGAAAGTTATTCTTTGCTTGAATGATAGAATAAGAAGTGTGTTGATCTGAATATGAGACAGTATATATTATGGGGGAAAGAGAGGGAATTAGTTGTAATATTTTGAGATTCGTTATTGATGATATTTAAATGTAATGGAATCATTGTGCTCATCCGCCATGTTACTTTTCAAATATGTAAATGTAATATGAGCCTTGGTGGAGCAGTGGGCTAATGCCTCCTTAAGTAACACCAGCTGCCTGCAATTATTGCAGGTTCGCATCCCACCAGGCTCAAGGTTGACTCAGCCTTCCATCCTTCTGAGGTAGGTAAAATGAGGACCCAGATTGTTGGGGGCAATAAACTGACTTTGTATTAATGCCGCTTGGGGTGTGTGTGAAAGCCCTAACAAGCAGGCATATACATAGAATGAAGGCTACTGCTAAGCTTGTAAGCCGCCCTGAGTCTTCGGAGAAGGGCGGGATATAAATGTAATAAAAATAAATAAAATAATAAAAAATATTGGAAAATTAATAAAAAAAACTTGAGAAAAATAAAAGAAATCAAAATCCAAGTACAAACCACCTGCATAGAAAGGCCTACACAGCCCTAGCAGTGACATCCAGATGTTGGCATGGAAAACCGACAATATACCAAACAATCCTGAGTCAATACAATAGGATCTCTGGATAAATATGCATAGGGACACACTTTTGAATAATAGCTACAATTATTTTTCAAAATCACAATACTCAGAGCACAAAGTATTATTTCATTCTGGACATCAAATAGTAATTAACTTTCATTATCTGACTTCCATACATCCTAATTTCATTGCTTGATCTTCAATTGAGGCAACCCTCCTTAGGTGTATCAGTTATTTAGCTGTATTCATCAAGTTTTCTGCATAATTTAAAACCTAATAACTCATAAATGATAAAATTGTGGGATAAGCACAGTAGTGGGATTCAGCAAGTTCACACCAGTTCGGCAGAACCAGTAGCTAGATTTCTGTTGCCCAGGCCCAGAATGGACTTCCAGAAGTGGCATCCACACAGAGAACTGGTTGTTCACATATCTGAATCCCACCACTGGATAAACATAGCTAATGTTTTTAATGTTCCAATGATTAACAAATCTTTATTTAGCAGATAGAATGTATTGTTTAAAAAAATGGAAGCTCTTTCTGTTTTTTTAGAAGTGGATAAAATTATTTTATTTTCTTCTGATTATATCTATTAAGTTGATTTCGCTCTTAGTGACTGTTAAATATTCGGTTCTTGAAGCATTAAGTGAGATGAAGTGTTGAAACAGCAACAAGTTTATTCTAACTCAGAACATAACAGAAGCAAGTTAATAGCTGCTGTGCAGCTATTTATACGATTGGACTCTAGGCAGCGACCAATAGGTTTAAAGTAGCAGTTTCCCATCCCAAACCTAATTATCAGCTTGGAGACAGCAGGTCTAGCTCAGCAACAGCAACCGTTACATAACACACAGAAAGTAGGTCAGACATTAAGCAAGCAGTCAGACATTAAGCAGGTGAATTAAAACAGATAAGGCCAATACATTACACCCCTTCCCTCTAGATAGCACAAACTCTCAATTGTTTTACATAATCTTGTAGATATTTAGGCCTTCGTGACCGTTCAGAACATCTAGGAGTTACAGGGATCTCCCGGTCTACCTGCTTGCCTTCCGGGCTGGGTAGACCAGGGCTCTGAGGTTCAGTGGAGTCACAGTGACTCAGGTCCCTTTGGCTGGCCAGTCCCAGTCAGCCCAAACCAAAGTCCAATTGTGCAGTGAAGTCTGCAGGGCTGTCTCTCAGTTCAGTTTGTCTGTCCTGCTCAGCAGAAACAGTCTCTGTGTTTTGAGGAGGCTCTTCTATGGCCAACTACCCCATCAACATGAACAAGAGATGTTTCAGAGTGTGCAAGCTGCTCTGTTGGACCGCTATCCTGTGGGCTCTGTGTTTGTCCCTCTTGGGAGTCCTGAGCCAGCGACTGATCTGCTAGCCACCGACACAGCTGATCAATGTGCCGGTGAATGACCCACCCATCTTCCAGGACCACCTCATAGGAAAGTGATCCTGACACCTTAACAACCTTTGCTGCCACCCACAAAGCCCCTTGCCTGTAATTCCGGGTCCAAACCTGGTCATCCACTTGTAAGCTTTTTGGTGCCTTTGGCTGTGCAATGTCTGATGCAACTCTGTTGGGGTTCAGCCTTTCCAGTTTGGTTAGCAAATGCCTACCCCATCGAACTTCGGCTGGGCTTTTGCCCATGGCAGTGCAGGGTGTTCTGTGCTGGCAGAGTAGAAAATCAGCCAGCCTGTGGTGCCAATCCCCTATGACAATTCATTTCAGGGATTCCTTGGTTGTGTGGACCATGCATTCCACCTGACCATTCGACAATGGGTGAAAGGGAGGCAACGTGTCGTGCCATATGAGATTTGCCCTGAGGAAGGCCTGGAATTCTGAAGTGGTGAACTGGGCCCCATTGTCAGAGACTAAGACGTCTGGAAGCCCATGTGTTGCAAATAGTTTCTGCAGCACCTGGATTGTCCTAGCAGTAGTCGTAGTGGAAATTGGTACCACTTCTAACCATTTAGAGTGGCCGTCAACTGTTAGGCATATGGTGTTAGCCTACAATGTTGGGTTGAAAATATATTAACCATAATGCTATGACTTTAAGTTGTTAATTGGCCAATGGGTGTGTAAGTGTTCTCATGGCCATAAGAGGAAGCTAGGAACGTAGCTTCTCTCTCTCTCTGAATTCACTGATCTCTACTATTACTGTTTTTGCTCTGCTGTTGGTTTACTACTGTTGTAACCTGAACTGTGTATTTGACCTCTGGACCGGTAAGAAGACTTTGTAGCTTGGACTGTTGCTATTGTTTATGACCTGGACTGTTTATTTTTGACTGTGCATTTTTGTCTTTACACCACCTCAAAAGTAAAATACTTTTTGCTTTTAGAACTCAGTGTATTTCTGTGTGTGACTCTTGCTGCTCTCAGTACCCTTCCTTGTCTGTGCAACTCTTTGGTAGCACAAGGAGACCCTGCACAACAAATTCCTTAACATCAACCACTATTAAAAACAGCTGTCCCTGAAAGGGCCTGGCAAAATCATCGTGGATTCTTGACCATGGTGTGTGTGTGTCCTCCCATCGGTGGACAGAGACCTGCGGCATCTCTGGTCTGGATTGTTGACACATGTAGCTTTATCTAGCCCTGGCCACCAAGGTAGCTCCTCACCAGTGCCTTCATCTAGACCAGACGTGTCAAACACAAGGCCCGGGGGCCAGATCCGGCCCGCAAAGTGGTTTCATGTGGCCCACGAAGCCATCCTGGAAAGAGTGAGGGAACAGCCCCCACTGCCTTGGTCCTGGCCCAGAGACCCTCCTCCTGCCAAAGACCCTCAGATCTGTCCCACTCCTGCCCAGGCCCCTATAGGCACCCTTGATGCGAACGATGTAGAGCTGGCCACGCCCACCCAGTAGGCCATACGCACTTTAGCCACGCCCACCCAGTAGGCCACGCCCACCCAGGCCATACCCACCCGGCCCCCTGAGGGCAACTGCAATGCTGATGCGGCCCTCAATGAAATTGAGTTTGACACCCCTGATCTAGACTATTCCTGGATGGCTCATCCTTTCTCATAAAAAAACTTTGAAATTCTGGCCCTGGACATTTGTCTGTCCACCCTGTGTGAATCCAAGTTAGCATGCAGCTAAGCTTTTTGTCAGCTGCTGTCTCAGCAGCTACGTCTCCAGCATGGAGAGGAGACTCTGGCAAGTAGTGTAGGGCTAAGATGCATGCAGCCGGAGCCAGATCTGGCTCCACATGTGGCAAGAGCAATCTGCTAAGGCCTTCTGCATGGCCCATTTCTTTGCCCGGTTTGTGAATCAGCCTGTAGCTGTAGGCTGAAAGGAATATAGACCACCTCAGCATTCGAGGAGACAGAATCTGAGGTGTCTGCCTGTTTGTAGTGAACAACCCTAGAAGTGGCTTGCGGTCTGTGAAGACCATGAAATGACAGCCATACAAATAGTCATGGAACTTTTTAACCCCGGCCACAATGGCTAAGGCCTCCTTGTCAATCTGTGTGTAATTGCACTCTACAGAAGACAGGGTCCTTGAATAATAAGCGATGGGAAACTGTTTCTGATCAGCAGACAAATGGCTCAACACAGCCCCAATCCCATATGGGGATGCATCACACGCGATGCAAACTGGCAGCTTTTCATTAAAATGAATGAGCACCGAGTTTGAGGACAGCAGTGATTTGACTGTATGGAAACTCCTTTCGTGGACATTGGTCCACTGCCATTGAGTGTTTTGGTCTAAGGGCCAGTATAACATAATGCTGGTAATGACCTATAAAGCCCTAAATGGCTTGGGTCCAGACTATCTAAGGGAACACCTGCTGCCGGCATCATCTTCCCATCGTCCTGTGTGCCCCCACAGGGAGGGCCTTCTCAGGGTACCCCCAGTTAATGAATGCTGGCGGGTTATTCCCAGGGGAAGGGCGTTCTCTGTGGGTGTGCCTGCCCTATGGAACCAACTACCCACAGAACTTAGGACTGCCCCTGACCTTCACTCATTTCGCCGGGACCTGAAAACTTGGCTCTTCAATGTGTTTGGTCCAGACTGTGGGGTTGTTAATTTAACTGGGTTTTAGATTTACTCTTGGGGCTTGAATTTAATTTGTTTTAATTGTTTTTAATTTTTTGTATTCATGGTTTTAACTGCCCTGTAAACCGCCCTGAGTCCTATGGGAATAGGGCGGTATACAAATCCAATAAAATAAATAAATAAAAATAAAATAACAGCTGTGCCACTGCGGCCTTATGTGGGAGGAATGCATGGTAAAAATTAAGAAGGCCTAAGAAGGCTTGAAGTTCCCCTTTGGACCTAGGGCTTGGTGCCTGCTGAATCGCTTTCAGCTTTGAATTTGCCAGATCAGCATCGATGTGGAATCCCAGGAACTCAGTTGACTGTACCCCAATCCTGCATTTCTCTTTTCTGCTGTGCAGAACCACTGAAGGACAGCTCTAAGCCATTCAGCCAGAACTTCTATAGACTCCCCGGCAATGAGCACATCATCGAAGTAGGGGTACACCCCCAGAATACCCTTGAGCGTACACTCCATCACCCCCTGGAAAATCCCTGGGGCTACACTCACTCCAAATGGTAGGCGCTTGACCTTGAAAGCCGCCTGATGGGTTACAATGGTTTGGGCAGCTGCCATGGCCTCGTCCACTGGCAGTTGTTCATAGACCTGTGCTAAATCGAATTTAGCAAACACACGGCCTCCCTGCAAAGATGCCAAAATATGGCTAACAACTGGCACTGGGTACGCATGCTGTTGAACTGCCCAGTTAATGGTGCATTTATAGTCAGCACATATGCATACTTCTCTGTTGGCCTTAAGTGATATTACTATGGGGGTCTCCCACACTCCATTATCTATGGGCTGTAATACCCCCTGACTGACCAGCTTATCCAGCTCTGCATCGATTTGGGGCTTTAAAGTGAAAGGGACTCAACGAGGCTTGACCCGGATTGGCATTACCAGGGGATCAAGCTTGAAGGCTATCAGGCTTGAAGGCTATCAGTACTCTCCCAGGCTTGGACTGAAAACATCTGCGAACCTTTGGCAGACTGAAGACAAGTCTGCCACCTGTGTTCAGTGAATGCCAGTTACTTGGATGCCCAATGCATCAAACCAATTGAGCCCTATGAGGCTCGTGTGTTGACCTTCCACCATGACAACATCTAGTGGGCCTGTAAACCCCTTGAAAGTAGCCAGAAACCTGGCTTCGCCCTTGACTGCCACTTGGGAGTTTTGGAAGTCTGTGAGCAACAGGTTAGAAGGTCGAAGTTTGATCCCTCTGTTGCTGTGGTTGCATATGTGCTGGAAGGTTCCTATAGAGATGATGGACATGGCTGAGCCTGTGTCCAGTTCTATTTTGCATAGAACTCCCTGAAGCTTGACGTGCAGTCGAAGCTTCTGCTTAAGCGGACAGTGGGCACCAGTGCAGAACACGCTCCTTCAGCTGGAGCAGAACCCTACCCAGTCTTGCCCCAAGCCTCTGCTGCATTCTTGATTGAGTCTTCCTGCTGACAGTCCCTCTGGTAGATGGCAGTGATGTGGCCTGGTTTATTCCACATGCCCAGCACATTGCTGTTCGGAATCGGCATTATGCGAGTTGATGGCAGCCTCTGCAACCCATGCACCTAAGGAACAGAACTGCCTTGTCAGCTGGCCTCAGTCTCTTTTCCTGGTGCCTATGTTGCTTGTCAACTTCATAGTCTGAGTCAGTGTCTTCCAACCACTCAGCATCGTCGTGGTGGATGGCTTTGGTGCTTGGCATGCTTTTGGAGGGCCACAGCACCTTAACGGCCCCTCCAGTGGCTTCGTCTGCCATGACCTCCTTCAAGGCCTCCTGTAGTGAGAGAGTCTCCTTAGCAAAAAGTTTTTGTTGGAGCTCTTGATGAAAAGCGGCAATGAATTCCGTAGCCGACTCACTGGGCTGTTGCTCCCACTGTTCAAAAGTGTATCTCCATGCTATGACTGACAATTTTGGCTCAAAATGGTCTTGGAGCTTTTTCTTCAAGTCCGCATAAGTGATGGACTCTAGCGGCACCGGATCGACCAAGTTCTTGGCGATATTGAATGTGGCTGGGCAGCAAATGCAGAGGAATGTCGCGGCCTTCAGTCCATCTTCGCCGACCTGATTTGCACAGAGGTAGTTCTCTACATGGGAAATGTAGGACGCCCATCTCTCTGGGTGTGTCATGTTGAATTCTTTGAGCTTTCCTACTTTTGCCATAGTGAGTTTCTTTCACTGCTTGTTCCTCACATTGCCTTGCGTTGCTGGCTTCTGCGTAGGCCCTAGGATGAATACTTAGGGTGTGGCTTGCTAGGCAGACTGAGGGGGGGAATGTAGTTCCTGCCAGGCTCTGGAGCTGGCCTCACCCCCTAGTGAATTCAGGCTCTTACGATGAAGCAGCACATCCCACCTTCGTCACCAGTGTTAAATATTTGGTTCTTGAGGCATTAAGTCAGACGAAGTGTTAAAACAGCAACAAGTTTATTCTGACTCGGAACATAACAGAAGCAAACTAATAGCTGCTGTGCAGCTATTTATACAATTGGACTCTAGGTGGCAACCAATAGGTTTAAAGTAGCAGCTTCCTGCCCCAAAACTAATTATTACCCTGGAGACAGTAAGTCTAGCTAAGCAACAGCAACCGTTACATAACACACAGAAAGTAGGTCAGACATTAAGCAAGCAGTCAGACATTAAGCAAGTGAATTAAAACAGATAAGGCCAATACATTACATTGACCATCAAGATAGACCTTCTCTAAGATGACTATTTTCTTTTAGCTTTTGGGATATCTCTATAAAGTTTAAAAGCTCTTGATTTTTTAAAAAATGTTTGAACATGTGATCATTGTTATACCACTAATAACAATGACAGCAACAGGGTCCTATTATTATTATTTTCTTACTTGCTGCCTACATTCATGTTTTGTGAGTTCATTTATAAAAGCTGCTTCACTGACATCACAAAACTTACTGTTTTGGTACATGGAATGCCGAAAACCAGTTTTTTTTTATCTAGGGATGCTCCAGATAAATTAATTTCAATTCCCAAAGGTTTTGGGCATTGAAGGAACTAAAGTCCACAACTGGGAGGGTTCAGAGAAGGCTCCTCTACACCACTCAAAAACCTGAAAGCAGATCTAGCCTGACAATGTATAACTCTTTTCAAAATCTACAGAGCACTAGGTACAGAGATACACGTATGCAAGACATCTCACTGCATTGTTATTTGCTGGTTTTGAATAGGAGAATTTAATTTCCTAAAAAAGAGTTAAAACTGTTACTTCCACTATGAAACTCAAAATTATGTTTGTGGTATGTTCTTGCCAGTTTCACTCTGGATGAGTAAAGTAGAAATACTGAGATAAACTTCTCTGTGCATGAATTAAAATAAGTCCAAAATAAACCTTAAGTTAAGCTTTGCTTTTTCCCCCTCTTCAGCTGAGGAAGAACTGTAACTGAGTTTAATTTCACTTTTACAAGAAAGCTGTCTTGTTAAATTCATACCAGAAATTAATTCATATAACTCTCATATGAAGTGGGAGAGAGAGAGAAAGAGAGAGAGAGTTATTTCTGACAAGTAAGTAAAACATATCATGATAATCGTTAAACAACAGAAATAATAATGCAGATATAAATTACAAGAGTTTCTATAAGGAGCAAGAAATGAATTGATATGGGATTTTTCCCTCTCCATTCTCAAAACCATTTAAATAGGAAGAATTATTGGCAGAATTATATTCAGTTGTGTAAAAGGAACAAAATAATAAAAAAGCTTTACCAAACTAAATAAGGTAAAGATAATTCTCAATTTATGAACACAGTTGGGCCTAGAATTTCCATAGCTAGGAAAAGCAGTGGTTAAGTGAGTCACATTCAATTTTATGATCTAAGTGAATCATATAGTTAAGCGAATCCAGCTTCTCCCATTGACTTCGCTTATCAGAAGCTAATTAGGACGATCACAATGGTGATAATATGATCCTGGGACACTGCACCCATCCTAAATACATACTATCAATCAAGCTTGTCTGAAGACAGTTCTCCCTAAGTTTGTACAGTATGTGCAAGTTTCCACCAGAGGGAAGAACACTTTGGACCATGTGTATTCCAATCTGAAACAGGCATACAGAGCTTTCCCTCTTCCCCACCTGGGTACATCTCACCATCTTTCACTCCTGTTGTGCCCAAAGTATGTTCCTCTCAGGAAAAGGACTCAGGCAGTCACAAAAAGGGTCAGAACCTGGCCAGTGGGTGCTCTCAGTCAGTTTCAGGACTGCTTTGAAACCACTGACTGGAGTGTATTTGAAGAACAAGATCTAAATTCATATACAGATGGCGTACTCTCTTATATTAGAACATGCACTGATAGTGTAACAACGGATAAGTGCATTAGAGTTTATGGGAACTGTAAACCCTGGATGACTGCAGAAATACGAACACTCCTGAGAGCCCGGGATTCTGCCTTTAAGGCGGGGGACAGGAACAGATACAGAGAGGCCAGGGCAAATCTCAGAAGAGGCATTAGGATGGCAAAACAACAATACAAACAAAAGGTGGAGAACCATTTAGCGAACAACGATCCGAGGCAAGTATGGCAAGGACTGCAGCACTTAACCAACTATAAGGGCAGCACAAGGAGCATGGCAAACACCGATGCCTCGTTGGCTGAGGAGCTGAATATCTTCTTCGCCCGCTACGAGGTTAAAAGACCAGACCCCGTAGCCTTTGCTGGCCGGCCTTCTGACTCTCAGCCACTCACCCTGTGTGAACACCAAGTGAGAGCTGTATTGAAGGCTGTGAATCCCAGCAAAGCTGCAGGCCCAGATGGGGTGCTGAGGATAGTGGTCAAGAATTGTGCCGATCAATTAGCAGGGGTCCTGACAAGGAGTTTTAACATCTCCTTGCAAACGGCATGTGTACCATCATGCTTGAAAGCAGCTACCATTGTCCCAGTCCCCAAGAGAACTGCAGTTGAGTGCCTGAATGACTACAGACCTATTGCATTAACGTCTGTAGTCATGAAATGCTTCGAAAGATTGGTTCTCCAACATCTTACGACATGCCTCCCACTGGACTTTGATAAAAATCAATTTGCCTACAGGGGAAATAGGTCGACAGACGATGCCATAGCTACTGCTTTACACTCTATAGAGCTACCTCTGTGAAGATCTGACCTGGAAAGTTAACACAACTCAGGTGGCTAGAAAGGCCCAACAGAGGCTTCGCTTTCTTAGGATCTTGCAGAAGAACAGGGTAGAACAACAGCTAATGACCCTCTTTTACCGGTCTACTATAGAGAGCGTCCTCTCGTATGGTATTGTGGTTTGGTATGCTGGTCTGACAGCCGTGGATAGGAAAGTATTACAGAGGGTAGTGAGCACAGCACAAGACATTGTGGGCTGTTCCCTGACACCACTGGATGACATCGCCAGGGCTTGTTGCCTTGGAAGAGTGAGGAAGATTCTCAGGGATGACTCACACCCTGGACGGTATCTCTTTACTCTCCTACCATCCGGTAGGAGATATAGGAATATATGTATGGGGGTGGGGTTAAAAATCCCCAACAACGATTGGGAATGGCAGCAGGCGGTTACACGGAGGGCCGTATCAATATCCGGGACTGCGCCCTCGCTGTCTCCGAGCAGTGGCGTGTTCCGACCCTCCGGTTAGTACCCTTGTATCCGGGGGTGAGGGGGATCAGGACCCTGAGCTCAGACTGGTGTATTTTAATGCCAGATCCGTTGTGAACAAGGCTCCCCTCGTCCGGGAATTGATCGAGGAGGAACACGCGGATCTGGCATGCATTACAGAGACCTGGCTGGGCCCAGAGGGTGGTGTCCCTCTGGTTGAACTTTGCCCTCCGGGTTTCTGTGTGCTGCACCAGCCTTGGGCTCAGGGCAGGGGCGGTGGGGTGGCGGTGGTTGTACGGGAGACCTTATGTCCGTGGGAGACCACCATTGTCAAGATAGGCGGGAGTGAGTTCCTTCTCATGAGATGTGGCCCTCGGGCTCAGTTGGGCCTGGTGCTTACATACCTGGCACCCAGCTGTGTGGCAACGGCCCTGCCTGAGCTACTCGACACCCTCTCAGGGTTGGCGGTGGAGTTTCCCAGACTTATAGTTCTGGGTGACTTCAACCTGCCTTCCCTGGGAGAGTTGTCAGAGTTAGCTTGGGAGTTCATGGCTTCCATGACGGCCATGGACATGACCCAAGTAATTCAGGGCCCGACTCATGGGGCGGGTCACACACTTGACCTGATCTTTCTATCTGGACAATGGTTGGATGATTTGGGAGGGGGCTCGCCAACTGCTTTCCCCCTGTCATGGTCTGATCATTATCTCCTGTGGCTGGTCTTCCATTGTGCCACCCCCCACTGCTGGGCTGTGGAACCGACTAGGTGGTTCCGTCCCAGGCACCTAATGGACCCAGAACAGTTCCAGATGGCACTTGGGTCCTTACCTGTCTCCCTCACTCACAGCCCGGTCGATGCCTTGGTGGATGCTTGGGAAAGGGCGGCCACTGAGGCACCCGGCCGTGTTGTACCCTTGCGACCCCAGACACGGCACAGATCCCATTGGGCCCCATGGTTTTCCGTGGAGCTCCGGGAGATGAAGCGTCGGAGACGGGGTCTCGAGAGTGGTTGGAGGTCCACCCGGTCTGAATCTGACCAATTGCGACTAAGAGCCTTCACAAGGTCTTACCTTGCTGCGACGAGGACGGCGAAGTCTAATTACTTCGCTGCCCTCATCGCGTCCACAGATAATCGCCCAGCCGCCCTGTTTAGGGTGACTCGCTCTCTCCTTAATCGGGAGACAAGGGAGGAACCCTTACAGAGATGGGCTGAGGAGTTTAGTCATCATCTGGTGGATAAAATCGCTCAGATCCGGACCGGTTTGGACTCTGACTGGGCAGAGTCTGGAATGGAGGAATCAAGCAGTCTTGAGCATGTTACCTGGACTGAGTTCGACCCTGTTTCCCCCAATGACATGGACAGGATCATGAGGAGACTGAGTTCCACCACCTGTTTACTGGACCCATGCCCCTCCTAGCTGGTCTATGCGGTTTGGGAGGAGACACGAGGCTGGTTCCAAGCAGTAATATCTGCTTCCTTGAAGGAGGGTACCTTTCCCACTGCTTTGAAGGAGGCGATGGTGAGGCCCCTCCTCAAGAAGCCTGCCCTGGATCCGGCTATTTTAAATAACTATCGTCCGGTCTCCAACCTTCGCTTTTTGGCAAAGGTTGTTGAGAGTGTGGTGGTGCATCAGTTCCCTCTGTTCCTGGAGGAAATGGATTATCTTGACTCGTATCAATCGGGTTTCAGGCCCGGGTACAGCACGGAGATGGCATTGGTCGCACTGGTAAATGATCTCTGGCAGGCTCGGGACAGGGGATATTCCTCTGTCCTAGTCCTTTTAGATCTCTCAGCGGCTTTCGATACCATCGACCATGGTATCCTACTGCTGCGTCTCAGGGGGTTGGGAGTGGGAGGCACTGTTCTACGGTGGTTCTCCTCCTACCTCCTGGGCCACTCGCAGTGGGTGTTGACGGGAGGGCAGAGGTCCGCCCCGAGGTCTCTCGTTTGTGGAGTCCCCCAGGGGTCGGTTCTCTCTCCCCTCCTGTTCAACATCTACATGAAACCGCTGGGTGAGCTCATTTGTAGTTTCAGGGTGGGGTATCATCAGTACGCTGATGATACCCAACTTTTTCTCTCCACCCCGAACCAACCCAGTGATGCACTCAACGTGATGTCCCATTGCCTGGAAGCAGTCCGGGTTTGGATGGGGAGAAACAGGCTTCGTCTCAATCCTGCCAAGACTGAGTGGCTGTACATACCAGCATCTCGGATAAACCAGGTTGTTCCACCACTAATGATGGGGGGTGAGGTGTTACCCCCCGTCGATAGGGCTCATAACTTGGGCGTCCTCTTGGATTCATGGCTCAATTTTGAAGATCATATAGGAGCCGTGACCAGGGGGGCTTTTGCCCAGCTTCGTCTGGTGCGCCAGTTGCGGCCCTATCTGGACCGAGATGCCCTATGCACAGTCACCCATGCGCTTGTGACCTCCCGGCTAGACTACTGCAACACTCTCTACATGGGGCTGCCCTTGAGTACCACTCGGAGGCTTCAACTGGTGCAGAATGCAGCTGTGTGAGTTGTTATGGGAGTTTCCCGATACTCCCATGTAACACCTCTTCTCCGTGAGCTGCATTGGCTTCCGGTTGCCCTCCGGGTGAGATTCAAGGTGCTGGTAATGACCTATAAAGCTCTCAATGGCTTGGGTCCAGATTATCTAAGGGAACACCTGCTGCTGGCATCAACTTCCCATCGTCCCATGCGCTCCCACAGGTAGGGCCTTCTTAGGGTACCACCTGTCAAGGAATGCCGTCGGGTTATCCCCAGGGGAAGGGCGTTCTCTGTGGGCACGCCGGCCCTTTGGAACCATCTTCCCACGCAGCTTAGGACTGCCCCCGACCTTCGCTCATTTCACAGGGATTTGAAAACTTGGCTTTTTGAGCTGTCTGGCCCAGACTGAGGGGTTTTAATTATTTATTAATGGGGTTTTAGTTTAAATTCAGGGACTTAATTTAATTTTAGTTTTAATCGATTTTAACTTTGTATGTATGTATTTTTAATTTTTCCCTGTAAACCGCCCTGAGTCCTACGGGAATAGGGCAGTATACAAGTTTAAATAATAAATAAATAAATAAATAAATAAATAAATAAATAAATAAATAAATAAATATAGCCAGCCGTACTAACAGGCAGAAAAATAGCTTTTATCTGTGGGCTGTTAGGCTTTTAAATGGGACATAATCTTATGCAGAATTGACTTGGGAGGCCGGTGTGTGGTGTAGTTGGTTCACATGGTATGGTGGGATGGAGGGTTTGTTGTCACTGTGTGTTGGGGGGAGAGAGCACGGGGGGAGGCTCAGCTAATCTCAATGTACACATGTTGTACTTTGACAATAAAGGTTTATTATTATTATTATTATTATTATTATTATTATTATTATTATTATTATTATTATTATTATTATATAGTTAAGCGAATCCAGCTTCACCCATTGACTTCGCTTATCAGAAGCTAATTAGGACGATCACAATGGTGATAATATGATCCTGGGACACTGCACCCATCCTAAATACATACCACTTGCCAAGCACTCAAATTTTAATCACATGACATGGGGAATGCTAGAACAATTGTAAAGGGGATGACCTGTTACAAGTCACTTTTTCAGTGCTGTTGTTAACTTTGAATGGTCACTAAATGAATTTTGTAAGTTGAGAACTACTTGCAGATGAGGAAATGTATATATGTAAAAAGTAGATGAAATTCTTAGATAGAAAACAATAAAGGAGAGCAAAAAAATGGAGGAGACTCACACTGTCTAATATAAATTAATATAAACACAGACACAGAATGTGCAATATACTGCAAACTATAATGACAGCTGTCATAGGCCGCATTTACGTGGCCGCACTGACAGCTGTCAAAGTTAACACATGCACAGACGCTCCCGCGGCCTACTAGTACACGCGGCCATTTGACAGCTGTCAAATGCCGCGCATGCGCATTAAGCCGCGAGCTGTCAAAACCGTGGCTATCCCACAGCGGCAGCCGCGAGCTGTCAAATACTGACGCATGCGCAGTACCGGCGGCTAGCTGTCAAAGCTCCGCCCGCCCGCCAAAATCAGCTGAAGGGATTCCCTCCCTAGCTAAAGCACTCACACTGTCACTAGGGAGATTCTGACCTACATGCTGACCCATTGGCCCTGTTCCTTGGCGGGAAAAACGCCCACTATTGATTCGCTGCCCCGTTTGACAGCTACCTATATAAGGCATGTTTCTCCGTTCTGTGTTTGTCCGGGCTGACTAAATAAACCTGTTAACGAAGATGCGTCTCCCTTGTCCTTCCTGCCGATAATTCAGAATGTAATAAAGATATTCAGCTGAAGTTCTTGTTAAAGCCTACCCACATTAGATTTAAAATAAGAGAATAGTTATTATGTATATATATATTTAAATAAAAGGAAAGCGCTTCTAAATTTCTGCCAAGAACAAATTTTGGACTAGAAACTGTAAGATATCCCCTTTCCTTTTACATTCCTGTTAAGTGTTAAAATCACTGCCTCTGTGTTCCTTTCTGATTAGGCACATGCAATAGTATACTTTAATTATTGTTCTGTTTTATTTTATTATAATAATTACATTTATTTCTGACTTTGCAACATAAAAATTATATAGCATTCAGCATTCACCTTCTTTTCAAAAGGAGTTCTTTTTCTGTTCTTAAACTGAAATGCTTATTTACCACAAGTAAGAACCATTTCAAAAGGCAGTTTACTGGTTTTAATTTAATTAAGACATTTGGTCTTCCTTTTAGGCTATAACTCTTCCTAAGATGGCTTAAAACAATGTTTCCCAACTTCCTTAAGCAAGGCTCACTAATTCCAGAAATTGAAGTCCATACATCTTTAAGCTGCCAAGGTTTAGAAACGCTGCCCTAGAGACTATATAAACAAGAGAATTTTTTCAGAATTAGGAAAGTCTTATTGCTTTGCCAAGATCCTTCCTTTACATAAGTACTGGCCCAGAGTTTGTCCTGAATTTATTTCACTATGGACAAGTTGTTTGAAGCTGTAGGACTCTGTAGAATTAAGGACTTCTGTTTTCTATTCCCAGGAATTCTTGAATTAGGAGCAGAAACATGAAATTTGTTGTCCTATAAATAGTGCTAAACTATAGCTCCCAGCCAAAGCCTTTCTAAAACTCGAGTCTTGTAGGGAGAACATTAATCTGCCTTTTAAAAAAATAATTGAATGTAATGATACATTTCACAGGAGGGGACCAACATTTCTCAGCTTTGTTTTAATGCCATTACATTAAAAATTGGACAGCTAAAATTGTCAAGGTTAGAGAAAGAACTTAAGTTCAGAGAGGACCACTATTCACAACACAGTGCAAAATATTTTAATGTTCCAGACCAAAAATCAGTGCCAAAAATTCTCTTATTCCAAAAAGGTGGAAGAGCGGTAGGACTGTTTTATATATAGCAGTTTAGATTGTTAGATAATGTATTGAAGTCTCCATTATTATGGTTTATAACTGCAATAAAAGCGATTTACCTACATGAGCTTTGTCCTGAACTGTCCACTGTTATTTCCTGAATGTTGGTTGAGTTTCTATGAAATCTGCTACAAATCATATTGTGAAGTACGCGGATGACATGGCAGTGGTGGGTCTTATCCAGGATGACAATGAAGATGCTTACAGGGAGGAGGTAAAGGCTCTGGTGGACTGGTGCAATAAAAAATAACCTGGTTCTGAATGTTAATAAAACAAAGGAGATCATTTTTGATTTTAGAAAGAGCCAGCATAGTCATGCTCCACTTTGTATCAAGGTTGCAGCTGTTGAGGTGGTCAACAGTAAAGTATCAGAGTGTACAGATAACTAACAATCTGACTTGGTATCTTCATACGTCATCTTTAATGAAGCATGCAAACTAGCATTTACATTTCCTATGTCGGATAAGGAAAACACATCTTTCTCCTTCTGTCCTGGCCACTTTTTACAGAGGCATGATTGACAGCATTTTAACAGAATGCATCACTGTTTGGTTTAGTGGTAGCAGAGTCTCAGCTAGAAGGCCCATACAGAAAGTGGTAAGGAAGATTATTATTATTCTTCAGGATACTGCTTATAAGCATTATGTGCTTAGAGCTCGAAACATTGTTAGAGATCTAACAGTATCAGCATCAAGTTCCCTTCGTCCAGTGCGCTCCCACAGGGAGGGTCTTCTCAGGGTGCCACTGGTAAAAGATTGCTGGCAGGTAACACCCAGGGGGAGGGCCTTCTCAGTGGGTGCACCTGCCCTCTGGAACCAGCTGCCCGTGGAGCTTAGGACTGCTCCCGACCTCCGTTCATTCCGCCGGGACCTGAAGACCTGGCTCTTCGAGCTCTCTGGCCCAGGCTGAGAATTTTAATTTTAATTTTAATTGGGTTTTTTTACTTTTTTCAGGGACTGTTGTAATTATTTTTAATTGTTTTTAACTTTTGTATTTCTTGTTTTAAATTACCCTGTAAACCGCCCTGAGTCCTTCGGGAAAGGGCGGTATATAAATCCAATTAAATTAAATTAAATTAAATCTCACACACCCACTTCATGGTCTGTTTCTGTTGCTCCCTTCTGGGAGGAGGTTTTGAAGTATTTCTAGTAGGTCTACTAGATTCTACAACAGCTTTGTTCCTTATACCATCCATCTTATAAATTTGCAGGATTCTTTTTTCTCGCCATGTATATGTGTAAATCCAAATTAGACGGTGTTGTTTATCTGTGTCATATATGTGTGTGTGTATGTGAGTATATGCATAATCTTTTGTCACATTTATGTTGTGTATATTGGAGGTGGTTACCCCTTGAGAGCTTAATGCAATGAAATTTCATTTTAATGTATCCTGATTAGTGTACATTTAAAGTAACAATAAAGTTATTATTCTATTCTATTTCTAAAGAAAAATTTTTGGATTAATATCTAACAAAGAATATAAATCCATTTGCTATATTTAAATACTGGACTATATCTTGGATGGATCAATTTCTATTGCAGGACCAGAATAATTGCTTCCTTCATTTCCTGAGAAGGCCCTGCTTTGAGAATACCCATCTAGCATGTCTAGTGATAAGAAATGCTGGCCAGTGCATTTTGGCAATACATGGAATATTGCAGATTCACCATCCTTGCTAAAGACCAATATCTTGAATTATATACCCTATTGCAATTACTCCCCATGAATTGCTTTTCTATATTGTAAGTGACAGATGGTTAAACTTATTAGTTCCCCACAAGTGCAGCTGTGTTTGTACCAAGGAAGAAAAGAAGGAAGTGATCACCTTATTGGGGATAGCAAGTTGTGAGGTCAGTGTTTAAATGTTCTAAGAAGACAGTTAAAGGCATTTACTGCTTTAGAGAAACTGGCCAGGGGCATGGTGAGGTAGTGAGGAAGATAGACAACAGTATCCAAAGAAATAAAGATAAGTCAAAAGTAGTACAGGTCAAGAAAGGTCAGGAGACAGGAGGCCAGCATGAAATCTGAGTTTTACAAAAAATCAATCAATGTCAACAATAACAAAAAACACCGTTCACACCATTGTAAAAATGGAATGAAGAGCGATACAGAATAAGGGCAATGATAAAAGAATTTTATAAGCCAGAAAGGAAAAGTTCAGTTCAGCGTACATCCAGAATAGTAAAATCGCCAGAAATTTGGATTTAAGTCATTGTTATTAATGGCATTAATAAGGCAAAAGGAAATTAAGCAATGCTTAAATATTGTGCCTTGTTTTTTTCCACCTATTTTTTCAAAGGCAAGGAAATCCACCATGGATTACACAAAACAATTTAAGCTATTGCAGACAAGGAATAAACTGGAGTATTCATTCTACATTAGCAGAGTCAACATATTCATAAGAATATGGAGACAGCAATGACCTTATAATGATGATATCCCTATAGGAGACAAAACAAAAATGCCTCTAGATCTCTTGCTTTGTAGCTGTTATTTAATTTAGAAAATTTATTGAATGATTTATATGCTGCATATTTACGGGATAAGGCTTTAATTCCAAAGATGCAGCTGCCATTTTATTTTTCCCTTCTCCATAAACACTCCTGCATTATAATTATATTATAATATTTGACTGTGATATATATATATATATTTGTGTAAATTACTAACAATTACTATGAATTGTCCGGTGTGACTACTACCTGTTCGATAGCCTTCAAGATAGGCTGAAAACAGGAAATAAAGATTTGCCCCATGTTTGGGGCCTAGCAAGGTAATCTAAATAGTTAACATTTGAAACATATATATATATATATATATATATATATATATATATATATATATATATATATATATATATAATATATATAATTTACACACACACACACACACACACTATATATATATATATATATATATATATATATATATATATATATATATATATATATATATATATATATATATAGTGTGTGTGTGTGTGTGTAAATTATATATATAATATATATATATATACATATATATATATATATATATATATATATATATATATATATATATATATCACAGTCAAATATTATAATATAATTATAATGCAGGAGTGTTTATGGAGAAGGGAAAAATAAAATGGCAGCTGCATCTTTGGAATTAAAGCCTTATCCCGTAAATATGCAGCATATAAATCATTCAATAAATTTTCTAAATTAAATAACAGCTACAAAGCAAGAGATCTAGAGGCATTTTTGTTTTGTCTCCTATAGGGATATCATCATTATAAGGTCATTGCTGTCTCCATATTCTTATGAATATGTTGACTCTGCTAATGTGTATATATATATATATATATATATATATATATATATATATATATATATATATATATATATATATATATATATATATATATATATATATATATTGTCCTTCATAAATTGTCCTATATTTTATTAACTTGTTAGAGAAAATACTGTTTCCATTGTCAATAACCTTTCTTTTTGAATGGAATTTCAAATGTCTTCCTTCTTATCTATTCATCAAATATGTACTGTATTTAAATCAATTATTTAGTCATGAAAATAAAAAAGCTCCTGATTTGGAATACTTTGGACAAGGACATTATATTATCATCACTAGTTTGTATAAAACGTAATATGGGTTACTGTACTGTATTATTTTAAGATGGGAATTCTGAACACTGAAGTCCACAAATCTTCAAATTGCCAAGGCTAAGAAACACTGCTCTAGGACTGTATATATAATTATGTCATCAAACGAATGGGGAGAGATGATTGCCTATTCCAATCCTTCCACACATTCAATCAGAACTGAAGAAGCTTCTTGGATGAGAAGTGAAGTCTTCGAGAAAAAACAAAGAAAGTCCAGTTGCCTTTTGAAAAGCACCTTTGGGACAACCATGACCTGGATGACTGAGAATCTCCATAGACATCCCCATTCCGCATGATCAATGGCACAAGTAGGTGCTTGTGAGTGTAAGTAATTTTGATCTATGTTTGTGCCAATTGTAGTGTTTCCTTGGTTAAAATTAGTAACAAATTTTTCATACAAAGTGTTGTGGTAGTGAGTTCTTGAGAGGCAATAAGCGAGACAAGAGGTTGCAAACAGGAACATTGCTTTATTGAGGCAAACAGGAACAGAACTGAAACAGAGGCTTCTGAGCATCTACTTATATGGTTGGCCACTAGGCGGTGGCCAATAGGTTTAAAGGAACCCATTCCCACCCCAAATCATCCAATGATCTTCTTGGAGACAGCAAGTCTGGCTAGTCAGTGACCATTACACAGACACACCAATTGAGCAACCTTAAGCAGCATTCAAACAGACACATGAAATAGTTCAAGTAAAATCCCAATACATTACAGAAAGTATGTATTCAGTTCAGAATTATACAAGCCTCTCATTGTTCTGTTTAAGATGGTATTTTATTGCTCCAGTTTTCAGATGCAGGTGTATGTGTGTTGTCCTTTCAGAGTAATTATATTTCCAACTATAGTAGCCCAGTAAATCTGCAATGTCATAGTCAAAATGCTCATAATAATTGTTCTAGCACTTTATTAGTCTCAGCCTCTGAATTTAGAACTAGTCTTTCTTGTCTTCATTTGATAGATTGTCTCCTCCATAAATATTTTTTTCATAACATTAAGGCTTCAGGAACCTTACTATGACATTGATGTCTTCATCTTTATGCAAGCTATTTTGAACTGAGCCAGGAATAAAGCGAAAGATTTTGTTCATAGGGTTAATTAAGTTTTTGTTACATTTATGTTGCTGCTAGAGTGTTGTGATGTTGTAGAAAGAAGAGACTCACGCAAGCTCTTCGGGAAAGGAAAGGTTTATTGTGCAGGTTCAGAAGGCTTAAACAAAGCAAAGGGTCTGAACCCCGAAGGGCTCATGAACACACATATTTATACACCTCTAATTCCTTGTTATACATTATTATACGTTTTTCCTTATATGGTTACATCCTGCACATTCTTATCACACAACAGTTTACAGAAGAAAATTACATGAAGTACAATCAACATCTACCTTAAGGACAAGACTATGTTTCCTTAAACAATGACCTTTGTACACTTCCTCTTTAGTGATACATGGGTAATTGCTGTTTAATGAAATATATATTTTAAGAGACTGTCAAGGGCATTCAAAATTAGGTACAAGCAGCACTTTTCATACTGTATAAACTGATTAAATAGTGTGCATACTGGTGATACATTGCTCTTTGTTTATTTGATTTTTATCCCACCTTCATTATTTTATAAGTAAATCATAGCAATGAACATATATAATAATTCTTCCCACTCTTATTTTCCCTACAACCACATTCCTATGAATTGAATTGGCCTGAGAAACAGTGACTAGCTCAAAGATACCCAGATGACTCGCATATCTAAGGTGGGACTAGAACTCACAGGCTCCTGGTTTCTAGGCCAGCACCTTAACTATTACATTAAATCACTTTCTAAAAGTCAGCTCTGAACTTCATGAAGTTTTTCATGTTTTTCACGTTTCTAGACTGATACCATTTTTATTATTGACAGCTGCTTATGATTATTTTCTGCCTACTCGGAAATATTGACAACAAGGAACAAATATTACTGCTTCATCTTGACATGCTTTAGGTCATATACCCATCTGCAAGATTTTCTATATGGTTCAGTATCAAATCTCTTATCAGTTTCCCTACTTTTTTGTTTGATCTGGGCCTTTGTTTGATCTGGGTACTGAGGCAACCATCAAAAGTAAGAATGTGATTAGAAAAGCACAACTTCATATCTTATCACAGTTGCAATCATCCCTGCATCAGCAGGAGGTGTTCACAATCACTCACGCCTTAAGGTTTATTAAAGGTTAAGGTTTATTAAATTTATATGTCGCCCTTCTCCCTGAGAACTCAGGGCGGCTCACAACAATAAAAAGTTAAAAAATATAAATAAAAAAATTAAAAGAGGATTAAACAATATAAGAAATAAGAACAATTTAAACCAATAAAAAAAACAAATTTAAAAACCATGATCAGTCCAGGCCCGCTTGTTGGAATAACCAGGTCTTTAGGTCACGGCAGAAGGACCAAAGGTCAGGGGCCATCCGCAGCTCCAGGGGCAGTTCGTTCCAGAGGGTTGGTGCACCCACAGAGAAGGCTCTCCCCCTGGGGGTCACCAGCCGGCATTGCCTGGCCGACGGCACCCTGAGGAGGCCGACTCTGTGGGAGCGAACTGGGCGATGGGAGGTTGACATTGGCAGCAGGTGGTCTCACAAGTACCCCAGGCCTAAGCCATGTAGGGCTTTAAAAGTGATTATCAGCACCTTGAATCGCATCTGGAGGGCAACCGGAAGCCAATGCAGCTCGCGCAGGAGTGGTATCACATGGAAGTATCGAGATACTCCCATAAGCACCTGTGCAGACGCATTTTGCACCAGTTGAAGCCTCCGGGTGCACTTCAAGGGCAGCCCCATGTAGAGAGCATTGCAGTAATCCAGGTGAGAGGTGACAAGGGCATGGGTGACCGTGCATAGGGCATCTCGGTCCAAAAAGGGGTGCAACTGGCATACCAGGTGAACCTGTGCAAAAGCCCCCCTGGTCACAGCAGTTAGATGATCTTCCAAATTAAGCCGTGAATCCAGGAGGACACCCAAGTTGTGGGCCCTTTCTGATGGGGGCAATAGCTCCCCCCCATCAGAAGAGATGGAACCTGTTGGACAGCACAAGATGCTGATATCTGCAGCCACTCGGTCTTGGAGGGGTTCAGCCTGAGCCTGTTCCTTCCCATCCAGACCCGCACGGCCTCCAGGCACCGGGACATCACATCAAGGGCATCACTGGGTTGGCTCGGGGTGGAAATAAACAACTGGGTATCATCGGCATATTGGTGATACCTCACCCCAAAGCCATGGATGATCTCACCCAGTGGCTTCATATAAATGTGGAACAGGAGGGGGGAGAGAACCAACCCCTGAGGTACCCCACAAAAAAGGGGCCTCAGGGTAGATCTCTTCCCCCCCTGCCACTACAAACTGCAAATGGCACGAGAGGTAGGAGGAGAACCACTGTAAAACAGTGCCTCCCACTCCCAACCGATCAAGCCGTTGCAGCAGGATACCATGGTCGATGGTATCAAAAGCTGCTGAGAGGTCAAGTAGGACCAGGACAGAGGAGCAACCCCTGTCCCGGGCCTGCCAGAGATCATCTACCAGTGCGACCAAAGCCATTTCTGTGCTGTAACCGGGTCTGAAACTGGACTGATACAGGTCCAGATAGTCTGCTTCATCCAGGAATGAGGCCAGGTCCAGAGCAGGCTTCTTCAGGAGGGGCCTTATCACCGCCTCTTTTAAGGCAGAGGGGAAGACACCCTCTGTCAATGAAGCATTGACAACTGCCTGGAGTCAGCCCCCTGTCACCTCCCTAGCGGCCGAAACCAGCCAGGAGGGACATGGGTCCAATAAACAAGTTTCAGCACTCAGCGTACGCATAATCCTGTCCACATCATCCAAAGTCACAGGGTCAAACTCACCCCAAATGGTATGACCAAGACCTGCCCTTTCCACTCCACCGGATTCTGCCCAGTCGGAGTCCAAACCAGTCCAGGTCTGAGTGATTTTGTCCTGCAGATACTGAACAAATTCCTCAGCCCTACCCTGCAAGGGGTCATCCCTCAGTCGCTGGTTAAGCAGTGAGTGGGTCACTCTAAACAGGGCAGCTGGGTGATTATCTGCGGACACAATGAGAGTGGAAAAGTAAACATGCTTTGCCACTTCCATTGCCACTAGGTAAGACTTAAGACAAGTTCTTATCCGTGTTTGATCTGCTGGACCTCCAATAGCTCTCTAGGTGACTTTTCTGGCACTTCATCTCTTGGAGTCCCTCAGTAAACCAGGGGGCCAACCAGGATCTGTGCCAGGTCAGAGACCACAAAGGCACAACTCGATCCAAGGCCCCAGCAGCAGCCCTCTCCCAGGCTACCACTAGGGCCTCGGCAGAGTCGTGGGCAAGGGAAGCAGGAAATGTCCCAAGCTCCATCTGGAACCTCTCAGGGTCCATCAGGCACCTGGAGCAAAACCACCTGGTTGGTTCTGCCTCCCAGTGGTGGGAGGTGGCGTACTTAAAGTCTAGCCAGAGAAGGAAATGATCAGACCATGACAGTTAAATCCCCCCTACCCAGATCATTAATCCACTGCCCAGAGATAAAAACCAGGTCAAGTGTGTACCCTCCATTATGGGTCAGGTCCTGAATTATTTGAGTCAGGTCCATGGCTGTCATGGAAGCCATGAACTCCCGAGGCAACTCAGACGCCTCACCCACGGAAGGCAGATTGAAATCCCCCAGAACTAATAAGCCTGGGGAACTCAATCGCCAACCCAGGCAAGATGTCGAGGAGCTTGGGCAGGGCCAATGACATGCAGCTGGGAGACAGGTACGTAATCAATAGGCCAAACTGAACTCTAGGACGCAACTTCAAAAGGAGAGACTCACACCCACCTATCTGAGGGACAGTGGCCACTTGCGGACAAAGACTCTCCCTAATAATAACCACCACCACCCCACCCCTGCCCTGGACCCATGGCTGGTGAAGCACCCAGAAGTTTGGTGGGCATAGCTCCGAGAGCGGAACACCCCTCTCTTGGCCCAACCAGGTCTCTGTGATGCAGGCCAGGTCCGCATTCTCCTCCTTGATAAGATCATGTATGAGGGGAGCCTTGAAATAAACCAACCTGAGCCCAGGTTCCTGCAATCTTATGCCCCCAGGGGAGCAAGAAGAGCCACGAGGGTGGGAACAGGCAACCGCTTGAAGACAGCAGTGGCCCATTCCCCAATTGTGATAAAGCCCTCCCACACTCTCTGCCCCTCCCAATCACTGTTGGGATGGGAAGACCCTCTTCACTTGGAGCTGAGTCCCCCCCAAATCCCTACTCCCCCTGCAACCATCTGATGGTCTGGACTGCTGTCCGGATCGAACTCCCCCAAGTTTATTCCGGATCTTTTGGGCCTCCCCCCTCCTGGATCCCCTTAAAAGTTTGTTTAAAAATCTCAATAAAAAACCCCTCAAGCTCCTCTTTGCAGCATGCCATCTCTCAGGGTCCCATAACCCGTCATCAAGAAAGATCTTCTGTAAAACAGATGGATGCTCCTGTGAGAGAGGGGAATCTCGCAGTGAGTAAAGTTCTCCAAAGGTATATGCTGGCATATAAAGGGAAACGATAACGGTAACATCGGGCAATGGAGGGTGGCAGTAGATGGAATCGATGAAAAGTTCAGTCAGCCAGTGGCAGGTCCCAAAGCCACAATCATGATGATAATGAAATAATCAATGGCGGTGACAGCAAAAGTCATAATGAAATAAAGATGACAAGTCCAGAAGCGGGGGCAGCCCGATGACAATGCCGACAGACCCAAGCCAACAGGTTCAAGCACAACGACAGGGACAGCTGCGACCTCCACAGTGGCAAGAAGAAGGAACAGCAGCAGTGGCAGACCCCACAGCCACCACAGCACCACCAGGTCCACCATGCTCACAAAGCCAAACTCACCGAGTGGCAGAGGGTGGGGAAACATGACATCAAAGCCCCCTTCCCCCCAGCCATAACCCGGGGCTCACAATAGAGCAAACAAGCACGAGCCCAAATTTCGGCTCAAATTCACATGGTCCAGCTCCGCTCAGCTCGGCACAACAAGGAAGTAGTCAGGTCGGCCCCGCCCAGCTGCCAGTGTCCTCTCACTGAAGTGTTAAATGGTCGGCTTCTCCTCCTCCATCCTTTGTCATTCTAAGCTGTATCCAGACGGGGGAGGGTGCCAACGCTCCACCAAAAATTCAGCCGACCGAAGAGGGCCAAAACGATAGCAGAAAGCCCCATGGCCACCCAGCAGAGCCGAAAACCGTACCGTACTAAAAAGCTCAAAACCAGCGGAGAGCCATCTTGGACATGCGCAGGAAAAGTCATCTCTTGACTGCACCATGCTACTTGCTGTATATAAAGCATCCTCTATAGACCACGCAAAAGCTACAACTAATCCAGAATGCAGCTGTTTAAGTAGTTAAGAGCATTTTACAGATCAGGACCTCAAAATCTATGAAACCATCTTCACCCAGCAGTTTTCTACCACCCAGTAAGATCAATTAGGAAAGGTACGCATCCTTGAGGGATTGTGGCCATGCCTTTACTATAGATGCTCATCTCCTTTGGAACAGTGCTCCATCTGACATCAGGTCAATACCAACCCAGTTAGCATTCAAGAAAGCCGGTAAAGCTTGATTTTTTTTTCTCCCTTGGTGACTGATGGGGTATCGTTTCCTTGCAGGACATAATTGTTGCTATTAGTACTGTTCTTTTGGGTATTGTCAATAGCTAGGAAATTGGTTGTTACTGGTTTTAGTGATTTTTTCCCTTTAATTCTGTTTTACTTTGAATTCTGTAAGCTGCTCAGAGACTTTTTTGCATTGCATAAATAAATTGATAAATATATAATACATTAAAGAAGGGTGACTAGAATAATAGAGAATGGAGAGAATGAAGAAAAAGCCCATTGTTTTGTACAGAAGCTGCTGGTAGAACCAGCTGACAGTACCAACTGTGTAATTCCCCCTGAGGTGGAGGACAGTGAATTAGGGAAAAAAATGGACACCTAGAAGCTACAGACCTGGCTAGAGGAAGATGTCCCAAACCTGCTAATTACAGGGGGGGGGTGTTCCTTCTTTCCAGAAATATGAAAATATGTGCTTAAACAATTTGTTCCATAAATGCATGTTTACTTTGTAAAGCTATAAGCTGCTCAGTAGCTGTGCTATTATGTTCTATTAAGGGTGTCATTGGCTTCTTTAAAGAGTTACGCAGGCTATAATGCAAGCAGTTTCACAATGAATTCCATCAATTCCAAGGAAGCTGTTTTGTTCTAGTAAGTCTATTATCAGTGGTTATAAAAGAGCTCCTAAATATGTACTTGGCTGACAGATCATAATGACTCCTGCTATTCTATGCCAGCTCATGCGCTGCTGAAGAACAATTTCTTTCCTGCTCTTTCATCTAAGCTTTAAAACTAACCACAGCTCAAAGACACAATTGTAAAACTGGTTTTGCATAATGCTGACAAATGAAATAAAAAAGAGGGCTGGGGAAAATGTTTTGTCCCACAGCCATGGTTTATTAGTGCAATTTCAGGACAACAGAACCGTGCTTAAAGAAAGTGCTTTGGTTAATAAAAAACATTTTAAGAATGTAGAAAGAATATTGGTAGATTAAGTCACAGCTTATATATAGCACATTCTTGGCCACAATCAGGAAGCCTACTATCATGGACAATGGACCTTTTCCAGATGATTTTTATGATATGCAGATCACTGCAGTTGTGAAATGAATCATGTGGTCATTAAGTGCATCTGGCTTCCCCCCTTGACTTGGGTTGTGGAAACCAGCTGGGAAGGTTACAAATGATGATCACATTGGGATTGGACTAGAAGACCTCCAAGGTCCCTTTCAGCTCTATTCTATTCTATTCTATTCTATTCTATTCTATTCTATTCTATTCTATTCTATTCTATTCTATTCTATTCTATTCTATTCTATTCTATTCTATTCTATTCTATTCTACTCTATTCTACTCTATTCTATTCTATTCTTACACATCAACTTTCATAAACTCATAAACATTTCACAGACCTAACCAATGATAAACATAACCCTTCCTACTTCAATGGGCACTGCAGTAACCTCTCAAGAACAATCTACAGGATGAAAAATCAAATTTTATCTACTCTATATTCTCCATCTCTAATATCCCACTTCACATTTATTTCATAACACCAAATCTTCTCAGTACTATTTCTATTCAAAATACAGCCTACTCCTGATTTTTTTTTTTCATTTCTCCTTCCACAAGCCTACAAAATCACTCTGAAAAAGCATCCCTAATCCAACTTAAACTCGCATTAGACAAATCAAGTAGTTAACTGGATGCTTTTTTTAAAAAAGAAATGCTCATTATAGAAAATACTATATCTAAAAATGGATATATAAAGCCTTTGTTAAATTTAATGGGTTTTTGTCTTTAAATGCTACTTGGCAACAATAGAAATGAGTACATTAAGATTTCTTTTCAAGCATACCTTTTGATACTAACAATTGTACAGAACTGTATCATTCTTCAGTTTTGTGTTCTAATCCTCTTTCTTCTCTTTCTCATTTAGGCTTGTTATTACTCTAAAACAAACTTCCTCAACTTGATGTCCTTCCAAAAACAAATGGATTCACTTTGGAATCTTCTGAGCCACAGGTAACTGAAAGAATTATGGAATAAACCAGGTTTGAGGGTACCAGATTAGGAAAATCTTCTTTAAACTTTTTATGGTATCCTTTGTCCCACCTCTTTCTTTCTCTCCCAAATTTTCTTCTGATTCTTGGAAAGACATGCAGTTATACAATCTTAGCATCTTTCTATTTACTTTGTAGAATCACTTTCTGTCCAGCATTTCTCTGCTTGCCTATGCTGTGACAAAATATATGATTCTAACACTGAAAAATGGGCAGCATTGACCCTCCTAAGTAGCTTTTAGAAGCATGAAGACACTCTGTATATCAGTTGCATAGGTATTAGAAGACTTACAATATGTTAATAGGGAATCAGTGAAACATATTACTAGAGTGATTTAAGATATTAAGGCAGGTCTCATTTCCTTAAAATGCAGCAAAAACTGTCAAAATATTGCATATATGCATGAGTAAAATCAGTCATAACTTGAATCCAAAAAACTTTATTCTGTATTAATTATTTAGGTGAAAGTAAGTATAACTGACTTTTGTGTAGATTTAATAGTGATAAAATATCCTAAATTCTGTTCACAACTCATGATTAATAATAGTGCAATCTTAATAATTAATTATTAGTAATGAATAATTAATAAAACAATCCTAGAAATATCATCTCAAAAGTAAGCATATATATATAAACACACACACACACACACACACACACACACATGTATGCTTAATCCCAGTATAAGATTAAGATGTTAAATCTATTTTAGTGTTTAGACTAGAATTTTAATACAGCAAATAGCAGGAAACATTCACCCTTAAAATTTTATTAATTTCTAAAATTTATGTACTATCTTTCTTTCAGGAGTTCAAGAGTGTACCAAGAACTTTTCTCCTGTGTTTTTTCCCCTCTGCACTAGACTGAAAAGTGATTGGCCCAAAACTATCTGGAGAGTTTCCATAGCTAAGAGTAAACTTGAGACTCCTTCACCCCTAGCTGAATAACTTAACTTTAAAAAAATAAAACATTATAATAGCAATTCCACACACATTCTACATTTCATAAGAACCAAAGCAGTGTATACTCACAAATGAAGGCAAATATATGAGTCCCTGGATAATGTTTCAGGATCCAATCTGGGCTGGTTATTGGGACCAGAGGTTTGGTCTTTCACATATTTGGACTCATGCTGGAGCCCTTACTAAGGGAACTTCTCAGAACCAGAATGTGTGACAGAGAAGTTCCCTGAGGAAGGACTCCATCATGAGTCCAAAAGCTCAAAAGAATAAGCCTCTGGTCCCAGTGACCAACCCAGATTGGATCCTGCAACTTTCCTTTCTGTTCAGCTGGACAGAGCTTAATTTCAACTGAATGTTGTTCAGTTAGCAATTTGAAAGTTGTTGATAGGTACGTAATTGCCCTGTAGTTGCCTGGTGCTGCCCCTTTTGTTGAATCTTTCATTATCAAGTAGATTTTACTAAATTTTATTTATTTATTTATTTATTTATTTATTTATTTATTTATTTATTTATTTATTTATTTATTTATTTATTTAATTTGTATACTGCCCTTCTCCCGAAGGACTCAGGGCGGTGAACAGGGCAATACATAATAAAAAACAGGATACAAAAATTAAAAAGTAATTAAACAGCAATACCCATAAATAAATTAATACACATTAAAAGTTGAGACCGATTTATAAAACCCACCCCAACCCCATCCCATCAGGCCAGGCCGGCTTGTTCAAAAAGGAAGGTTTTGAGATCTCGCCGGAAGGAGCGAAGGTCGGGGGCCGTCCAGAGCTCAACCGGCAAGCGGTTCCATAGGTCTGGCATGCCCACAGAGAACGCTCTCCCCCTGGGGGCCACCAATCGACATTTGGAGGCACCCTGAGGAGGCCCTCTCTGTGGGAGCGCACTGGACGGAGGGAAGTTGACACTGGCCGCAGGTGTTGCCGTAGGTAATCCGGACCCATGCCATGTAGGGCTTTGTAAGTCATCACTAACACCTTGAACCTCACCTGGAGGGCAACCGGCAGCCAATGCAGCTCGCGGAGCAAAGGTGTAACATGGGAGTATCGGGGAAAACCCCAGCACAACTCGCGCGGCTGCATTCTGCACCAGTTGGAGTCTCCGAGTGGACTTCAAGGGCAGCCCCATGTAGAGAGCATTACAGTAGTCTAGATGTTAAATGTTAACCAATCTCCAATGTCACCTTCTTGCAGTATGTTGTTAAACTGTTTGACAATGAATGGATGCTGATCAAGTCAACCAAAACACATGCAATTCATCTTTGCCAGACCAACCTCTGATTTTCCTTGCCCTTTTCTCCGCCATTTCTGCTGTTATCACAAGTTCTTTCATTTTAGCTTTTCATTATTCTTATTCTCTTACATTATTTATTTATTTTTATCCTCCAGCAAGAAGAGAAATCTGTCATCCTCTCTTCATTCATTTCCCTAGAGATGACCTTAGGCCACAACCAAACATCTGAACAATCTCAAACTCAGATACATTTGGCTACAGAGCAAAATTTCCTCAGCTTCAAGCTGTCTCTAATTGACAGATTTGGGTTACACTCTAAGGACATGTCTTTGTTACAGGCTGCTAGTTGTTTGTCCATAATAGATGATGCTGGCTTATCTCCAGCTTCATTAGCATAATTTATGGATTTGTATATGATAGGAGTTGGCAACTGGTTGCCTTGAAGCTCAATCCATCGCAAAGCGGATATTATTGTCCCTTCTACCCCGGTTACTACAAACATTTTTTTTTGCCCCTCAAAGGCATCTTACTCAGAGCAAAAGCAAGAAGTAATGTACAAAAAATTAGTTTCTCCTTCTCTTTCTGAACTTTTCAATGTTAGATTTAAATTTAGTAATGCAGATGAGATGGAAAGAGGGCATTTCTTTGTGCATTATTATCACCACCTTCCTTTCACCTGCTTGAAAAAGTAAAATGAATGGCAATGCAGGACGCAAAGACTTTCCTTTTCTGCACCTCATTAGATGCTAATATTGAGCTGTTGGTACCTGTCAGTATGAGTTAGGAAGCTGCATCCAATGGAACAAACCAGAAAGGAGATGCAAACAACGCACAAAATTACAAGGAAGTGAGAAAGTTCTTACCACTTCATCTTCAACTGGTTCTTCAAAAAAAAAAAGTCCAGTTGTGAATCAAACTATAATTTTTATTCTGTCAGCTAATCACTATAGTGTGAATGATAGATTTCATCTAAATATGGCATGTTCTTTTTTTCTGATTCGTTTTCATCAGTTGTCCAAATATTTATTTTTATTAAACTTTTGTTAATGCTCCAGAAAATCTTTGTTATTATTGCTGTTTTCTTGATCTTTGCTGCACAGATTAAGGTAGCATTTTTTTCTCTTGTTCCCTCTATTTAATATTTTTGGATGTGCTCTGGATAGTTTCTGAGTAACCACCAGTAGGGCATTAGCTTAGCCTCAGTTCACTTAGTTAAAAAAAAGAAAAACTCTTTTCAGAATCTTCTTGCCTCACTGGACCTCATTCTTTTCCCACGACCAAACAAAGCTTATATTGATATACCATCAGTAGAGAGGCCCTGATTAAGGACAAATATTGACATCTATGCCTATATATGAGACATGATAGAGGATGGATTGTGTGAACTCAAGTCTGGAGCAAGAAAGTAGCAGCAAAACAAATTAGTTTTGTCATAATTTATCTCACTACCTGCCACGGGAGGTTAGATCTATATTTATTTTATTGTCATATATAAATACAGTTCAGTATTGTTCATACAGGGAAGGGCTGGGTTGGAAGCAAACTGGGTTTTAAAAACTGACTGGAAAAATACAAAACTTTTAGATAACAGTTGCTCATATCCTCAGTGTGATAATATAAGATGCTCTCTTTCTCTCTCTCTCTCTCTCTCTCTCTTCTCCTTTTTGTTGTAAAGTGGCAATTTCAGGAAACCAGCCATAGGGATTATTTGCTTATAGTATCACAATTAGTGAATCAGAAGAACATCTTGTTCTTCTTTTAAATTCAGCACTCATGGGGCTATAGTGTGGATTGGATTTTTAAGACTCCCAATATATCATATGAAGCATGAATTCAACAATTTGCTAACAATGCCTATAGGGCATGCTTTCTGTTACATTCTTCATAACTAGCAATGGAAATCTAAAACCAAGAAGAACTAAGTGAGGGCTTTCTTTATGAAAATTACAGGTATTTTTCCCATGTGTAGCTCTCTAAAAACATAGAGGCAATTCACTCAAATCAGTTGGTGTGTTGAGAATTTGGCTGTACACGATGAAATAACTCTGAGATCCCTGCCAAGAATGGAATAAACTTCTCTCAGTTTGATTCAGGTAAGCAATTTTAGATAAGCCTTTACTCTCTAATCCTTGATCTCTGAGGGCTCCAATGTGATGTCCATAAAATTGTACTTTTTTGCATGAGGATATTTTGATATTCTTTTCTTTGAAGTCAAGATAACATTAGGTCCAAGAGGAGGAGGAGGAGGAAAAAGAAGAAGAAGAGGAAGAGGAGGAGGAGGAGGAGGAGGAGGAGGAGGAGGAGGAGGAGGAGGAGGAGGAGGAGTTCAGCACTTAATTTGTGGAAGGCTCTAAGAGATGGACTGTTTTTTTCTAGAGACCTCATGCATCCAGTGCTGCGTGTGTTCCTAGAGGGAGGGAGGGAGGGAGGGAGGAAAGAAGGAAGGAAGGAAGGAAGGAAGGAAGGAAGGAAGGAAGGAAGGAAGGAAGGAAGGAAGGAAGGAAGGAAGGAAGGAGTTCTCTAATATCCCTTCTAAATTTTACATTTCATGATCCTGTGATTCATACACAATTAGGTTGTACGATCTAATTCTGAGTGGTCCAACTAATATCATTAGGGCTCTTGAATCAGGGAAAAATACATTAATACAAATTTATGACTGTAGGACTGGAAGTTTTAGTCAAAGCCCCATTTTGTTGAAGAAACCTTCATTTTGCTCATTTCTGTTCAAGGTATTTTCCCTTTGGGCCTCTCATTCTTGGGCCTTATATCTTTGCTCTAAAATATGTGGACTGTTTCACGGTAGCCTTGTACCAGGAACTTGTACTAGGCCTGCAGTTTATTAGGGTTAACACCCCTTTCCTGTTGCAGATAAATTAGCTAAAACGGGCTGTAATATTGTAAAAATGAACCCACCTTCTGGGAGGACCATTCTAGCAGGAGTGTGAATACTTTGCTGCTTGTTATCTATTATTTGCTAGGGATTGTTTGCCTTTGTTTTCCAAAAGTGTATGAAAGCAATGGTAATTTGTATATTGGGGACTTCGATTTGTGATTTAGTTACAAGAGTACACCTCTTTGTGCTATACAGAATAAACAGGTTGCAATTTCCTACTTTGTGTGATAATTGATTACTTCACACCAGGAAAAAATAAACCTAGTGTTTGTCTGGGCCAATCCACGGTTTGGCCAATATCCCCAGAGCCTACTTTTATTGTGGTGGACAGTATACTTGCTGTCCTCAGATTTCCAACAATTGGTGGATTCCCTAAAATTATGGGAATCAGAAGTTCTGAGTGAGGAGAAGGAAAAACTATTTATAAAATAAAACAGCTAAAACAGGCTGCCAGGGCAGCTTCAGAGAATGAGATGGGGATGATGTCTAGAGGACATGTCCCTCAAGAATGGGTAATAAAGCATCTTTGGATTTCTAAAGCAGGAAAAAAGGATATGTGCAAATTCTGTTTATTCATTGCCTCATTTTAAGTACTGGGGGTTTATATCTTGCTGTGTGTTTATAACTGCTTGTCCTACAAAAACTTCATTGATTCTTTTCCCAACTGAATAATTTCCCAAAATTCTTTTATCTCAAAAATACATGCCAGTGAACCCAAAGAATGCCAGGCACCTTTTAAACCATTTAGGATAGCCTCATTTTGTGATAACCAATCCATATTTCCATGAATTATACATTTTATAAAATGGTCTGTAAAAGTCTTTCAAAACAAAAAGGGACCTTACATTATACATGGCTGGAGAAAGTGCCAAATATTTCTCTGGTGGTCCTGTTTTTTTCTTACCTCTGAAGAGAATGAATTTTGTCACAGGTTGAGAGAGAATAAGAAACACTGCCTTTCTTGTACCAGAAATTTCCTGATACCAATTAAGCACCTCATTTGGAGCAGATTATGACTCTATCATGGTTATATTAGAATCCTAACTGGCAGAAATTGGACTTTTTGCTTTCCAGCTTTTATTGGATATGCCAAGAATGGAATATGGGATTTTTGCACTACAGGAAGACCTCATTTAGTTACTATTGTGTGACAACTATTTAAAGTTACAGTGGTGCTGAAAAACTAACTTTGGGACCAAGGTGCACATTTGCAACTTTTGTGGCATCAAAATGACAGTACTTCATGCAATCATTTACATTTTCAAAAAAAATACATCTAGTACCCTAAATTACAGCTAGGATAATAAAGCCACAGTGATAAAATAAAAACTTCTCTCTCTCTCTCTCTCTCTCTCTCTCTCTCTCTCTCTCTCTCTCTCTCTCTCTCTCTCTCTCTCTCTCTCTCTCTCTCTCTCTTTCTCTCTCTCTCTCTCTCTCTCTCTTTCTTTCTTTCTTTTCTTTCTCTCTCTCTCAGTGATATGTTTTCCTCTACACTTAGTTAGTATCTGCAATGTCGCGTGGTCGCACAGAGAGATGGACACTTGAGCTGGGAAGTACTTCTTTATTGGATCAGGAATGAAGCTGGGGCAAAGGGGTTACCTGGTGTCTCTTTATACCTGCCCAGGTGAATCGTGACCAATAGATTCAAACCTGGGCTTCCCGCCAGTGCAGGTGGCCAATGGATTTAAACCCTGGCTTCCCACCAGAGCTGACCATGCCCTGGGGCTGTCAACGACTTGCTCTATTCAGGCTTTCCCGCCAAAAGCGGTTATAGCCTGGAGCTGTACAGCCCCCTGCTGTGCTGACATTACATGTATGCTTTAAGAGCATACACTACACCCCTTCCCCCATAGTGAGGAATTACCCTCTGTCATTCTGTCTCCCATAACTATATACACTTATTTACACTATACACAAAATTTACATTTGTTATCCTTTGGTTGCTTCTCCACCCCCCTAAGAACACACATAGTCCGCGAGGTAGCTTGGAGCCTTGTGCAGCCTGCTTGATCTTCTTGGGACTGGTCCTCCTGGTGGTGTGGTGCTGTTTCTTGACTCTCTTCCATGCTGTGATTGTTGTGGTGGATTGTGGTGTGGGTGGGTGGGTGTTGCGGTGCCCGGGTTTTGTGTTCTGCTGGGTTCTGGTGACTGCCTGGTTGCTCTGTCAGTCTCCTGCCTGGGGTGAGGTTGCCACTGTGCCCCTCTGGTAACCCTCCTGGGTGTTTGTGTTTGTGTTGGCTCTTCCTCCTTAGCCTCCAGTGTGTCCTCAACAACCCTTTCAGGAGCCCTTTTCCTCAGCTGGTCCAGGTGCCTCTTCCAAAGGAGTCCCCCCTCCAACCTTACCCTGTAGGAAAGGGGTCCTGTTTGCTCTAGTATCTCCCCAGGCACCCATGGGTGACCTGAGCTATAGTTCCTAGCCCAGATGGGGTCCCCTGTGTTGAAAATTGTTTTGATGTTAGGGGTCCCGGCATCTGCTGCTACTCTGTCTGGGTGAAGGCTGTCCAGTGTTGTTATGAGGCGTCTGCCCCATCTGGGTTCCGCTGGGCTTTTGCCTGTGGCGGTGCAGGGTGTTGCATGTTGGTGTAGGAGGAAGGTGGCCAGTCTTTGCTTCCAATTCCCCTGCACTATGCGCTTGAGGGCATCCTTTGTTGTCCGCATGAATCGCTCTGCCAACCCATTACTGGCCGGGTGGAAAGGAGCCGAGGTGGCGTGCACTTTGGATTCTGGCCCTTCCGCGTCGCCGCAACCACTCAACTGGTGGATGGATCCGCCCTCTCTTGCGTCGGACTCCTCGGCTGCGTCCCAGGCTAGGAATTCCTCTTGGACATCCCTCAGGGTCAACTTCTGCTTCGTGAAGATTTTCTGGCGCAGCTTCCTATCCCTCAACCCACAGACGATCCGATCCCTCAGCCGGATCTCTACGTTTTCAAAGTTACAGAGGCGAGCTGCCTGCCTCAGAGCGGCCATGTATTGCTTGGCAGACTCACCTGGCCGCTGGTCCTGTTTCTCAAAATGATACCGCCACGCGATCTCAGATGTCTCGGACTTGAAGTGCTCGGTTAGCTCCGCTAGCAGCTCATTGTACCCGACGGTGTGGATGTCATCGGGTGAGCAGAGACTGACTGCCAGCTGGTACGTTTCCATGCCGCAGCTGAGGAGTAGCACCGCCGCTCTCTGCCTGTCATCTTTCACCCCGTTCGCCCTTAGGTAGCACTCGAGCTGCCCCACAAACGCTTCCCACTCCTCCGGGTGGTTGCTATTGAAAAGGGGATACTGACCCAGTTGTGCCATTCCGCCATCTCGGTCATCCTGCGTCTGGATCCGGGGCTGCTGATAGGATTCCGTCCATGGCTAGCGTTGTCTGGTGCAGGATCCCATCCTCGTCACCAGTGCAATGTCGCGTGGTCACACAGAGAGATGGACACTTGAGCTGGGTAGTACTTCTTTATTGGATCAGGAATGAAGCTGGGGCAAAGGGTTTACCTGGCATCTCTTTATACCTGCCCAGGTGAATTGCGACCAATAGATTCAAACCTGGGCTTCCCGCCAGTGCAGGTGGCCAATGGATTTAAACCCTGGCTTCCCACCAGAGCTGACCGTGCCCTGGGGCTGTCAATGACTTGCTCTATTCAGGCTTTCCAGCCAAAAGCGGTTATAGCCTGGAGCTCTCCAGCCCCCTGCTGTGTTGACATTCCGTGTATGCTTTTAAGAGCATACACTACAGTATCCATTGTCCTGTTCCTGACCCTACCCCTCCCTCTTTGCCAAGCAGATAGATTGTGTAAAGAAGCAATCTCTTCCTGAGGTGCTGTCCCTAAAAAGGGATTTATGCTGACTTCCGGTGGCGACGCGACGCCGAAGACAGCCGTTTTCGGGCTGCCCGCTCCGCAGCTGTGTTTTTCCATCGTAAACAGCGCCGATCAGCTGTTTTGATGGATTTGAAGCCCCCTCCTCGGGAGAAGAGGAGGGGGTGAGGCCCCAGGTAGGGGTTGAGCTCTCTGGGGCCGCCTGAGCTGAGAGCTTGGGCGGCTGAAGGATGAGCCCCCCTGAAGCCTGGGTTGCTCCGAGCTGTGCAGCGCCTCTGCTCTGGGATTATTGGAGCAGAGCCAGGCGTTAGCAACCACCCCTGCCAAATGGAAATACTTTTGATTATCAAGAAGCAGGCAGAGCGGTACAGGAGGTCAAGGTGAAGTGGACTCTTTATTTTACTTTCTAGCTCAATGGATTTTATAGCTTCAAAGTGAAAGTGAGTAATAAGTGAAAGTGGGGGAAGATGGCGGCTAAAACTTCTAAAGCTCTTCGGAATGTGGCGTCTTCCCTGGTGCAACAGACCTCATTGCAAGCTTTGCTTCCTCCTGCATCTCCCCCGGCATTAACGCTTAAGGATTTACAAGATGCTCTTGGAAAGCATGTACAATTGATGGCTGATATGATGGATGAAAAGTTGAAAAAGCTGGAGGAGAAAATGGAGGAGAAAATGGAGAAATTGGAGAAGAAGATAGAAGAGAAGCTGAGAGCAATGAGGGTGGACATTTTGTCTAAGGTTGAATCCGTAGCTGAATGTGTGCTACAGCTGGATATAAAAGTGGAGGATCTCAGTCAAAAGAACTCTATATTAGAAGCAAAGGTATTAGAAAATGAAAATATAAGGGATAAAATGGACGAAGAATTGAGCCTTTGTTAGGCATATGGTGTTAGCCTACAATGTTGGGTTGAAAATATATTAACCATAATGCTATGTCTTTAAGTTGTTAATTGGCCAATGGGTGTGTAAGTGTTCTCATGGCCATAAGAGGAAGCTAGGAACGTAGCTTCTCTCTCTCTCTGAATTCACTGATCTCTACTGTTACTGTTTTTGCTCTGCTGTTGGTTTACTACTGTTGTAACCTAAACTGTGTATTGACCTCTGGACCGGTAAGAAGACTTTGTGACTTGGACTGTTTATTTTTGACTGTGCATTTTTGTTCTTACACCACCTCAAAGTAAAATACTTTTTGCTTTTAGAACTCAGTGTACTCCTGTGTGTGACTTTTTACTACTCTCAGTACCCTTCCTTGTCTGTGCAACTCTTTGGTAGCACAAGGAGACCTCTGCACAAACAAATTCCTTAACACTGGTTATGGGCCCAGGCCTGTACTGAGAGTTAGTACACACAGTTTTCCTAGCTGAGTTTGTGTTAGCTTTTTGGTGTAAAATGGCACAGGAACTGTTGTCAGGCATCTCCTGGATAACCCGGTTGGATGGGACAAACTATGTTTCCTGGTCCACGAAATGCTGCTTGCTTTTGCGCAAGGAAGGACTATGGTCTGTTGTAAATAACCCACCAGATACTACTGCTTGGGATCCAGATGATGAAGAGGATGCAAAGAAGTTAGACAACTTTAAACGTAGCAATGAGAAAGCTCTTTGCATTATTGGACTAACACTGAATGACCAGCAGCTTGTCCATATTCGTGGTGAGGAGTCTGCTGCTAGGTGTTGGGATGTTTTGCGAAGGCTTTATGTTCGTGACAGTGTGGGTGCACATATACACCTTACACGTAAGCTGTTTAGGGCTCGCCTGCAGAAGAATGGAGATATGCTGACCCATTTAAATTACATGAAGGCAGCTTTTCAAGAGCTTCATGAAAAGGAGCTGATTTTTTCAGAGTTGCATCAGGTCTACATTATTCTGTCATCTTTGGATGAGAGTTATGATGAGTATGTTTCTTCTTTGGAAGTCCTGACCAGAGAGGAACTGACATTGACTAACATTACTGGGAGACTGCTGGAAGAGTCCAGAAGAAGGCGTGACAGAGACCAGCTGAGAGAGACACAGCCACAAGAGGAGCAGCCATTCACCACTGCTTACAACGTCAAGAAATGTTATTCTTGTGGGGCTAGAGGGCATATAGCCAAATTCTGTAGAAAGCGTAGAAAACAGAATGTAAATAGCAGTGGAAAGGCTAAGAAGGGCATTGGTTTGGCTATTTCTGATGAATCAACATCCAGAAATAATGAATTGTGGGTTGTTGATAGTGGGGCTTCACAATGCATTACTAAAGTGAAGGATAGGTTTGTTAATATGAAAAACAGCAACCAATATGTTTCACTAGCCAACGGTTGGAGGATGAAGGCCTCTGGTGAAGGTAATTCCTATTGTCCAGGCATTGATGAACAGTTACCTATGTTATATATACCTAAACTAAGATTCAACCTGTTATCTGTAAGGGAATTGGTTAAAGTTGGGTTTGTGGTAACATTCCGAGGGGAGCAATGCACTATTGAGAGGAATGGAACCTAATTTGAAAAATGGTTTATTCGTTCTCACAAGTAACCAGGTTAGTACAGTTAAAGCTAACTCAATATGTGAGAACAAGAAGCCACATGATGAATGTATACATTTATTGCATAGGCGGTTAGGGCATGTAAACTTTAAATCACTACGTAAAACAGTTAAATTAGTAGAGTGAGTTAAACTGAAGCCATGTAGTAAGTATTTGAATTGCAATGCCTGTAATCAGGAAAAGAGTAAGGCAACCCCTGCAAACAGGATAAACAGCTTCAAAACAACTGTACCTTTGGAAGTTGTGTTTACTGATTTAATTGGACCCATGAAACCAAGTTTAGGAGGGTCATGTTATATTTTAAGTATCTTGGACCACTACTCTCGTTATGGTTTTTGTTATCTGCTTAAGTCAAAGGCAGACACTTTCCAACAATTTACAAACTGGCTGAAGTTCGTGGAGAGAAAAACAAAGAGAAAGGTTCAGTGCATAATTACTGATAATGGTACTGAATTTACAAATAAGTGCTTTGTTGATATGTTAGAATCTGCTGGCATTGAGCATAAACGTTCAGCCCCTTATAGGCCTCAACATAATGCTTTTGTTGAGAGACGTGGGCAAACATTACAAGCCATGATGAGAACCATGTTAAGAGATTCAGGCTTAACAGATAGACTGTGGGGGGAGGCAGCAAAATGTGCAAACCATGTTCTGAATTTAGTTGTTAATACTTCTACTGGTAAAATACCATATACTATATGGCATGGTAGAAGACCAAACCTTGATTACCTGCACACGTTTGGCACCCAACTTGGGTCCACATTCCTGCACAACTCAGGAGTAAAGGTCAACATAGGGCTAGGCAATTATACTTCGTAGGTTACGAAGCTAACCATAGATCCTATCGTTTCTGGGAACGAGGCACAACTAATGTATATAACAGTGCGTGTGCAAAATTCCTTGAGCACGTTGGTTGGGATAGGCTAGAGCAAGAAACTGTTAATACTGATCCTCTAGTGTTTGAGGACTCCTCTGATAACGTAACTAGTAATAATAATACATCTCCTGTAAATATAAAAGATGAAAAGGAGATAGGGGAGATAAAAGAGGAATCAGAGGAAGGAAAGGAGTCAGAAACTCAAAGCCCTGTAATTCCTTGGCATTCAACGCGTATCAGACATCCACCTGATCGCTATGAAGCTAATGTAATATGTCAAGTTAGTTCAGTACCTTCTAACTATGATGAGATCAGGATGTATCCTGAAAAGGAACAGGCATCATGGAAAGCTGCAATGAACAGGGAGTTGAATTCTTTGCAGGATCTTAAGGTTTATGTGAAAGCTAAACTGCCACCTGGTGAGCAAGCTATAGGTTGTAAATGGATATATAAGATAAAGAAGGGTATAGATGGAACTATAACTCATAAGGCACGTTTGGTTGCACAAGGTTTTGACCAAACTACTGAGGATTATGATGAAGTGTTTGCACCCAGTCTGAGGGCAACTACTTTAAGTCCAAAAAACACATAAGCTTGTCTACAATGGAGGCTAAATTTTCATGTTTATCAGTGTTATGTACAGAACTGCTAGTGTACAAACAATTATTGTTAGATATGGGTTTAAATGTAAATGATCCATTTATTGTATATGAGGACAATCAAGCTGCGATAAAGATGGCTAATAATGCTGCAGTAAGAACAAGATCTAAACATACTGATCTTCATTATTTAAATGTCAGACAATGTGTCGAAGATAAATTAATACAGCTAGAGTATTGTTCAACTGATGTAAATATTGCAGATCATTTTACGAAGGTACAAAGTGCTGTGAAACACAATGCTAATTGTGAAAGAATGTGCATAAGATTGTAAGAGTTATATATTATTCTACCCAAAGGGGAGAATGTTAGGCATATGGTGTTAGCCTACAATGTTGGGTTGAAAATATATTAACCATAATGCTATGTCTTTAAGTTGTTAATTGGCCAATGGGTGTGTAAGTGTTCTCATGGCCATAAGAGGAAGCTAGGAACGTAGCTTCTCTCTCTCTCTGAATTCACTGATCTCTACTGTTACTGTTTTTGCTCTGCTGTTGGTTTACTACTGTTGTAACCTAAACTGTGTATTGACCTCTGGACCGGTAAGAAGACTTTGTGACTTGGACTGTTTATTTTTGACTGTGCATTTTTGTTCTTACACCACCTCAAAGTAAAATACTTTTTGCTTTTAGAACTCAGTGTACTCCTGTGTGTGACTTTTTACTACTCTCAGTACCCTTCCTTGTCTGTGCAACTCTTTGGTAGCACAAGGAGACCTCTGCACAAACAAATTCCTTAACAGCCTTGTTCAGTATAATCAGATGCAGTATGCTATTAGAATTAGGGGTTTAAAGGAGAATGGTAAAGAAGATTTAAAGCAGCTGATTTCTGAGGCTCTGGAAGGGGTACTGGGCCAGTCAGCATCTGAAATTGAGGGAAATATGGACAAAGTTTTTCGTGTAAATTCATGGATTGCAAGACAGAGGAAGTTACCCAGAGATGTGGTGGTCTATTTTACAAAGAGAGCAATGAGAGATGAAGTTATTCAAGCTGCTTATGATACTAATTTGGTAGTGGCTGAGCAAGAAGTTTTGGTTTTAAAAGAGATCCCTCCGAAGATTCTAAGGAGAAGGAAAGATTTTGCATTTCTGGTACAGGAACTTAAGAAACGTGATATTAAGTTTAGATGGGAGATTCCAGTTGGATTGGTGGCGACGTATGAAGGTAAAAGACATTGTTTGGTTACTGTGGCTCAGGCATGTGATTTTTATAGTAATGTGTTAAAAGCAACCCCCCTATCATTTTTGGAAGTTGCAAAAGGATACGGTGGGGGAAAGCCTCAAGATGTTACAGATAGACAGACAGAGGACAATGGTGTTGGAGGGGATCAAGTCACAGTTTCATCGGTTGCTGCAGGAGGCCAGAAGATGACGCGTGCCGCCCTAAGAAGAGCGAGACGAGAGCAAGAGCAAGATCAGCAGAAAGTTATGGAATCTCCAAAGCGTGCTTACAGTGAAGATGTGAGAGAGGAGCGGTCTAAAGAAGTTTTGGGGATCATGACAGAGGTGCTCCAAAAGTTTTGGGGCGTTAAGATTGCTGATTAATTTTTAGATTAGAATGTCAATGGAGTAAAATTATTATAGAGGAGAAAGAAGGTTTTTTTTTCTTTTTTTTTCTTTTTGTTAATATTTTACACAATTTAAGATTGCTTGTTAGAAAAGTATATTAGGGTAATGGACTTAAAGTATGTGTTGAACTAAGAATTAACAACAAGTTGTCTTAGAGACTGCCTTTTTAAATATATATTCTTTGTATTTGAACTTTTATTTGAACTTAAGGATGATTTGGAACTGCGAGACATTTGGCGTGATACATGCAAGAATTATTTTTGATCGTAGTTTAGTTTGGTTGGAGATTATTAAGATTAACAGAGATAGGCGCTTTAGGCGTGTAATTGAGAATTTGTTTGGAAATTAGAGAAAGGTGGGAGAATGCAAATAGCAGGTGAAAGTTTTTTTTTCTTTTTTTTCTTTGTTTTTTTTTTGAAATTAATATGAATAAGGACTGGGATTAAGAAAATTTATTTTGAGTAAAACTTTTTTTTCTGTTTTCCTCTTTTTTTTCCTTTACTTTATTTGTAAAGTTAATATTGTTTGTATTCATTTTATATGAGCTAGAGAGAGATAGAATTTATAGTTTATTGTTGATAACATAGGGGTGTTTATGTTTGTTTTTTGATTTTATGCCCTGTATTTAGCTCTGGGAAGTCGGGGGGGAGGGAGTGGGGGAGAGGGATAGGGAGGGTTGGATAGGGGTGGGGGAGGGGGGATTAAAGTTAAAATGTATTGTAAAACTTTTTAAATAAAAAAAGGGATTTATGCTAATCCTAAATTAACAAGCTCATGTCTATGACTTTAATTAGCTGGATTGGCAGCTACTGCCTGTAACTGACAGTATTTTAATCAGTTTCAAAGTATCAGTTTTGTTTGCTTCCTAAGTGGCTAAGGGCTTGAATCCATGAGTAGTCTAAGCAAACACATACCTTTCAAAGTATATTCCACATTGTGTGCCTACTTACTCTCTTGTAATCCCTTTCTCTACAATAATGTAAATACAAACATTAATTCTATTCTTGCTTATTATCACAGTGCTGTGGTGAACATTCCAAAGGGCAGGAATAAGCACAGTCACAATCATGTATTTTTCCATTTACTAACTGCATAATCTAGCAACCAAATTGCTGGTTCTAATTGTGGTTGACTCAGCCTTCCATCCTTCCGAGGTAGGTAAAATGAGGACCCAGATTGTTGGGGGCAATAAGCTGACTTTGTAATAATGCCGCTTGGGCGGGGCGAAAGCCCTAATAAGCAGGCATATACATAGAATGAAGGCTATTGATAAGCACATTGATTTGTGCTTAGAGTGTAAGCCGCCCTGAGTCTTCGGAGAAGGGCGGGATATAAATGGGATTAAAATAAAAAATTAAAATTAAAATAAATAATCTTCCACCAAATTATCTCTACTCTTCTTTCACAGTGTTCATGGGAAGAAATAAAATTTCTCTGTCCTCTTTCAGGCCTAGGCAAGCCACAAACTGTGGTTGAAATAGGCATGCAAAGTTGTTGAAAAGGAAGCTGTAAAATGAATTGTATCCATTGGATATGAGTCCAGTGCAATTAAACACAATTGTTCTATTCAGCCAAATGTGGCTAAAGTTCAATTTTTGACATTCCATATCTACCTGGGTTAGGCATGAGAACATGAGAGCTCTCCAACCTCTTCATACAATGTCCTAAATACAGGTAGTGCTTTATTCTTTTTAAGTTTTATCTCTTAGTCTATGGCTAAGGATATATGACAATAACAAAAAAGTGTTATTAATATGACTTCAGTTCAAATTCCAGTGGATCAAGAGACTACCTGAGGCATAACTCAGAAGAAAATAATCAGAACCAAATGAAAATTTAAAATTGTCCAGTCTGAGATATGAGCTAAACTTTTGCCCCATTTCTACATGTCTGGCCTATTGTGCCTTTGAGTACCTGGCAAGAATTTCTGGGAGGATGAAGTGTCTGTTTGGGGAAATCAATCAGAGGGTTTTCTCTTTGCTATTTTTATATATAACATAAATATATTTCAGCACACAGTTTCTCAAACTTGGCAACTATGAGATGTGTGGATTTCAACTCCCAGAATTCCTTAATCAGTCATATTCAGTTATTTTGATGATCTGTGTGCTGACAAAGGTCATCTGAAACATGTGAATACAGGCTTTTAACTCTTCATTTGACTAAAATCCAAGTTAAAGTGACATGGAAAACTCAATATTCCACGCATGCATTAAAATAGTATCAAATAATTATTCCTTGTTAGGCCCCTCTTTATGAATTAAAAAAAATAGTTAACAGAAGTATTTTCTGTCCCCTGCCCTTCCCTTTGCAGATACACTGTGAACACTGAATTTTATTATTTGTTGAAACTGGATTTAATTTCTAATCTCTCTGGATTTTAATTTCTCATCTCTCAACTTCTCTCAGCTAATCATGTGCTTCTAAATATGTGCTTCTTAATTTGTACCTGGCTTATGCAAAGAGTAGAGGGAAGGTAAACAACATGGATAGAATAAGAGATGCCATGGGATGCTGAAGGCAATCTGCCTTTCAGATTAATAGTAGAATTCTCTTCTTTCTTCATGGTGGGCAAATAGTTCTTTCTAGTGATCAGAAGTAAATATTTATCAATTGGCAAGCTTACCATCAAGAAGCCTGAGATAATGATGGCTATCAATCTGGATTACTTGAGAAGTGCAGGGAAGCAATAAAGAAGCTTTTCATTGATCAGTTTAGCCTGCTGTATCATTCATATTCCTATAATTCAGGTAACCTGGACTATTACAACATCCATTGACAATACAGGACCTGGCTGTTTGCGGATTACCTGCTTCCAATGACATCTGCCCTCCAACAAGATCTAGCAGATAGATTCTGTCCATGCCCCTTTAATTAGAGATTATTATCTACAGAAATCATGCTTTCTCTATCACTGCCGTTCTCTGATGGAATAATGTTCCCCAAGATATTCAAACAATTCCTGTCTCGTGGCTTTTAGAAAGCCAGTTAAGATCATCATGCCATGAGAAAACCTTCTTTATGTTTATCCTTCTGGACAGTGAAATAATTTTAATGTTTTCTGAACGTTAATTCCCAGTTTTTTATGTGACTATTTGTAATGTATGGTTACAGTCAGGGCTTTTTTTCTCATAGAACGCTCAGAACGGAGTTCCGGTACCTTTTTTGGATGGAACCTTGTAGGGTAGGCAAGGCAGGTTGTATGACATGTGTGAGTTCCGGCACCTTTTTCTTTTACAAAAAAAGCACTGGTTACAGTTTTAAAATTTGATTTATTTAGCTGTCTCTTTTAATATGTCACTAACAGTTGGCTGATTGGAACAGTCCCATGCATGTGTAAAAATCAATAAAATGTAGCAATTTAGTTTGCAGCAATGGTTAGGGTTACTTCCTAGCTCCTCCATCTTTGTGATAAAACTCAGGCACTTTTCTTTCCCTTCACCCATCATTCATTATTTTCATATCTTTTAAGTCAAGGCTGGGTAAGAATGATGCCATTGAGATTTTCCCTAGTTTGGTTGATGTAGAATATTGAAGTCAGCCTTTTCACAGAGGTCTAGAGAAGAAAGGATGCATATCAGGGGTCACTGCCCTGCCTCTGTCAGTTTAAGAGCTTCTCAATGTCTCTTAGAAAAAGTGCAAAGAGTTAATATGAAATTGGTTAACAGTTGTTGTTTTTTTCCCTTCAGTGTTTCCTTTCCCAGCCCAAAGGTAAGCAATGTGGTGCCCATGGACACCAATTTCCTCTGGAATACCTTCCTGGATGTCCAGCTGGATGATTTTAATTTTGTATTATTTCATTCTTTAGAAGAATGAACTATGGGGGCCAACACGCTTGCCATTGAATATAATTTTTATTTAAAGGAGTGCTTACAGGCTTATGAAACACTTTAAAATGATTGGGAGCTAAACCTAATGCTCAATTTGTAACTATAGTCAAGGGTTCAGGAAAAGAGAAAGCAAGAAAGAAAGCCTGGTGTTAAGTCTGAATATAATCCCAATGTCCAACCAGTTTAAATAGTAATATATCAGTCTTAGTTGGCCTAATAAATCTTAAAGTTATACATTATACCTTTGAATTGAACTGCTCAGAAGCATTGACTGAAATGGATGGCCGTAGAAATTGAATAAATAATTAACTAAATAAGTAAATTAAATAAATAAATAAAAGTTGTATTTACAAGTAATTTGATTTATCATGAAAGACAACCCAATATATAGGTTGTCCTCCCGTTACAACTGTAATGGAGCCTGCCCATTATAGCTGGAAGTCAGGACAAAAATTAGATGAACTGCCTTAAATAATGACCAACCACTCCTACTCTCCCCCCCCCCTTGCAAACTTTATACTAATGTATGGATTGTTAAGTGGATCATGGTAACCTCAAGATAGAGGAGATCCTGGAAAGCCTAGTGCAGGCATAAGTTCAGACCACTCAAGGGCTCACCCACCCACCCACCCTCACCCTGAGATACTCCATGCTCTGCTTCCCACCCTTGGGGTCGCACATGCTCCTTCCTACTGATTGTTCACTTACCTTTTAATGGAGAGCTAGGTTGCAAAGGGAGTCAGATAATCAGCAAAGAACTTTCCAAAGGTTTCCATGTTCTTTGCTGCCTGTATGACTCCCTTTAGGACCCAGCTTTTGCTGTGGCCATATAGTGCCTGTTTCTACTTTAGCTGATTTTGTTTTTGAGCTTTTTCTTCAGTTGCAGAAGCATTTTCTTTCCCTGTTTGCTTCCTTTCCTTTTTTAGCCTAGAGTCAAAGTTAGGTGTTTTTTTTTAAGGGAGAAAGGTTGGAGGGCAGAAGCGGAGAGTTTAGTTGTAGCACTTAAGTGGGGGTGGGGATGGGGGAGAAAAATCAATAAGTGTTCTCTTTCAGCCTTTTTTTTTTCTTTATTGAAGAAATATGGCTTTCTGAGGGTGGAAGGGGTTAAAGTAAAGGAAAGGTTTTGGGAAGGTCATTTTGAAGCTGCCCTCTTTGCGTTGCAAGGGCTGCCTTCCCAAAGCTTAAAGTTAGAAGAAAATGAAGTCCGATTCTAAGATGGGATTATATAAGAATGACACTGGACACCCTGCTTGAAGAGTAGTTTATTTGAGATAATAGAGAACAGCACTCAAAAGTAGGCTCAAATTTGGGGTGGATAATATTTATAGGAAAAGTGGTTCTTTCTGAGTTGTGTGAATGTGTGCCACTTGAAATATTTATTCCGATGAACCTGCAACTCCAGTGGAAAGGTCCTTATATTACGTAGCTGAGTCTACAGATACTTTCCCTTTGGTGTGTGTGCTTATATTCTGACTTTGGGGTGCCACATTTGTATGCTTTGTGTCTTGAAGACATTTTGCCTCTTTCCTATTCTTTGTGAGTGGTGCAGTTTATTCTGTTTCATCCTGGCTGTCGATTCTCAACTGAAAAAAGTTTAAGCAATTCTCACAGCATTGTCTTGTCTTTGTTTGTAACATAGCTTCTTCTGGTTTCAGCTATTTGCAGGTCACATTAATGATTAAAGAAGTGCCAAAGGTAGTGAATGAATAAAATTATCCCTGAATATAAATTTCCTCGAACACTAGCAAGAGCCAAATGAGGGTTTGAAGTCTCCCAATGGCCAGCTGATTGAGATAGAAACCACCAAAGCAGCTGCCATTTCCCAAGAAATTGTCAGAGTGCTGAAAGTGGTAGCTACTTCCAGGACATTTCCACTTCCATGGTCAAAGAGCAATTTTTCTGACTCTGATGTTCTACAAACAATACCCCCACGCCACTGCCTGCATGGCTTTCTACTTTAACACAGATGGCAAGTGCCTGTGTGGGAGGCCAAAACAAAGATGGCAAGACACAATAAGTGCAGGCATGAAAATTTGCTTGGACCCAGATTCTGCATTTGATCATGCAGGATGAAGTTCATCAATCCTTGCATCTGCAGGAATGACACTAGGAAGATGATGACGAAATGATGATGATGATATGTATCATAGGGCATAATAACTGCAAATAAAGAAAACTCATCAGAATTGTTTATTTGCTTCTTATCTCAACTAGAGGTGACTCTATGTGGCTTTCAAACAAGTAACAGCAAGAAGATAAACCATTAAAATATTAATATTAACATTAAAATTGATTTAAAATTAACAAAGATGGCAAGGAAGGTAACAAGATGCACATGGCATGGAAATAGGGTCTCGGTCCATTCGCCATCTCCAGAATGACATGCCAAAGTTACATTTATTTCTTCAAAATTTTCAGGTTTTCAGCTTCTTGTTTTCTGGCAAGTGGTCCAACAAATTTCTAAAGGAATACCTACCATCCTTAAAAAGCCCACTTTATGTTTATTATAGAATAGTAGAATAACCTGATTTATGTTTAGGTTGAGTTTATTTTTTAATTTCCCTGGATTACACCCAGTGGTGGGATTCAAACATGTGAACAACTGGTTCTCTGTGTGGATGCCACTTCCGTAAGTCCATTCTGGGCCTGGGCATCAAAAAATTAACTACTGGTTTTGTCGAAGTGTTGCAAACTGGCTGAATCCCACCACTGATTGTACCCTGGTTTTCCTGATCCTAGAGCAGGCATATTTTTGTCATTTGTATTAGAGTTTATTTACAAATTTTGGCTCTTTTTCATTGTGATCCAAGATAAGCTCACATTGAACTTACTTGTAACAACTCTAGCCCATTCTGTCCCATACTCCCCATGAGGAGAAGTTATCATTAAGCTTGCAGCTAAGATACGTATCTCATTTTTCTCTCATGATAATCCTAGTGTTCAAAGAAGATATATTTATCATCTTTGCACAGAGCTGAATTTTACTTCCTCACCCCTCTTTTAGGTCTTATCATGTCATTTACAAACATTTTATCTCCATAGCAGAAAATAAATGAAATTCTAAACTTTTCAACAAAATGCCTTGATGAACTGGTTAGTTCAAATAGCTATATTTAGGTAGCTAACCCTTGGGGGTTTTTTGCAGAAGACATGATCAATGCTTCATGTGTATAAATTGAATTTTGATTTAAAAATTATACTCTAACTGCTAGAATGCTTTCTTGGAATAATTAAATGTTATACATTTGCAAGTCTAAATACAATTTGTTGTTAGCTGCAAACTCGTGTCTGACCTATTGTGACCCCATGGACAATGTTCCTCCAGGCCTTCCTGTCCTCTACCATCTTCTGGAGTCCATTTAAGCTCACACCTACTGCTTCAATGACTCCATCCAGCCACCTCATTCTCTGTCATCCCCTTCTTCTCTTGCCCTCAACCTTTCCCAGCATTAGGCTCTTCTCCAGTGAGTCCTTCCTTCTCATTAGGTGGCCAAAGTATTTGAGTTTCAGCTTCAGCTTCAAGATCTGGCCTTCTAAAGAGCAGTCAGGGTTGATCTCCTCTAGGACTGACCGGTTTGATTGCCTTGCAGTCCAAGCCTTTCTTATGGTCCAACTTTCACTGCCCTACATTGCAACTGGGAAGACCATAGCCTTGACTATACACACTTTGGTTGACAGGGTGATGTCTCTGCTTTTTAGTGTGCTGTCTAAATTTGTCATGGCTTTCCTCCCCAGGAGCAAGCGTCTTTTAATTTCTTGGCTACAGTCCCCATCTGCAGTGATCTTGGAGCCCAGGAAAATAAAATCTGTCACTACCTCCATTTCTTCCCCATCTATTTGCCAGGAATTGAGAGGGCCGGATGCCATGATCTTGGTTTTCTTAATGTTAAGTTTCAACCCAACTTCTGCACTCTTCTTCTTCACCCGCAACAAGAGGCTCTTTAGTTCTTCTTCACTTTCTGCATTACAGTGGTATCATCTGCATATCTTAGGTTGTTGATATTTCTTCCAGCAATCTTAATTCCAACTTTTGATTCATCTAGCCCTGCCTTTCTCATGGTGTGCTCTGCATATAAGTTAAATAGGCAGGGCGACAGTATACAGTATACAGCCTTGCCGGACTCCTTTCCCAATTTTGAACCAATCAGTGGTTCCGTGTCCAGTTCTCACTGTTGCTTCTTGACCCACATATAGGTTTCTCAAGAGACAAATAAGATGGTGTGGTACACCCATCTCTTTAAGAACTTGCCACAGTTTGTTGTGATCCACACAATCAAAGGCTTTAGCATAGTCAATGAAGTAGAAGTAGATGTTTTTCTGGAACTCCCTAGCTTTCTCCATGATCCAGCATATGTTGGCAATTTGATCTCTAGTTCTTCTGCCCCTTCAAAATCCTGCCTGTATTTCTGATAGTTCTCGATCCACATACTGCTGGAGTCTAGCTTGTAGGATTTTAAGCATAACATTACTAGCATGTGAAATGAGTGCAATGGTGTGATAGTTTGAACATTCTTTGGCACTGCCTTTCTTTGGAATTGGAATGTAAACTGATCTTTTCCAATCCTGTGGCCACTGTTCAGTTTTCCAAATTTGCTGGCAAATTGAGTGTAGCACTTTTACTGCATCGTCTTTTAAAATTTTGAATAGCTCAGCTGGAATACTGTCACCTCCACTAGCTTTGTTGTTGCTCAGCTTTTCTAAGGCCCACTTCACATTCTAGGATGTCTGGCTCAAGGTCAGTGACCACCTCATCGTGGTTATCAGGGATGTTAAGCTCGTTCTTGTATAGTTCTTCTGTGTAATTTTGCCACCTCTTCTTAATCTCTTCTGCCTCTGTTAGGTCCCTGCCATTTTGATCCTTTATCATGCCCATTTTTGCATAAAACATTCCCTTCACCTCTCCAATTTTCTTGAAGAGATCTCTAGTCCTCCCTATTCTATTGTTTTCTTCTATTTCTTTGCACTGCTCATTTAAGAAGGCATTCTTATCTCTAGCTATTCTAGCTATTCTCTGGAATTCTGCATTCAATTGGTGTAGTGTATGCTGGGTGGCATACAAGTGTAGCAGCCGCATCAGGAGGCGTGGAGCTGGACAGCTCCATTCAGGAACTGCATTCGGTGGGAAAGCTGGATTTAAAGGGATTGGCTGCCTGACCGGCGGGAAACCAGGGTTCAAACCTATTGGTCAGGCATTCACCTGGGCAGGTATAAAGCATGCCCAGGTATCCGTTGTCTGGTTGTTCAGGCCATGCTACCAGTAATAAAGATAATGCACACACCAATGCCAGCGTCTCTTCCATCCGTGAACCCGACTTAACAGTGGCGACGAGGATGGGATGCTGCTTCAATCAGCAGTAAGACACCCACAGTCAGCCACAGCCGCCAGGTATCTCGCCTGAAGTTGAAGTAGGATCAGTCGGATTGGACACAATAGCTCAGGTCGGTCAGGCTCCCGTTTTTATCATCGCTCAGCCTGAAGAGTGGGAGGCATTCGTGGGGCAGCTGGAGTTCTTCATGAAGGTGAACCGCATTACTGAGGATGGCATGAAGGTTGCTGCACTGCTAAGGTACTTGTGGAAAGGACATTTACAACCTGGCAGTGGGGTTGTGCTCTCTGACGGCCATCAGTGCTGTGAGCTACGGCGACCTCATTGCCAAACTGAACCAACATTTCAACCCACACATGTCAGAGGTAGCGTGGAGGTTCCAGTTCATGAAAAGAGACTAGCAGCCGGGCAAATCGGCAGCCACCTTCATAGCCACAGTCCAGCAGGTGGCTTGTTTATGCAACTTTGAAAACCTAGAGAACAGGCTGTGCGATTGAATCGTTTTTGGACTCAGGGACCGGAGGTTGCAGCAGAAACTGTTCGCCAAACCGAACCTGACTCTCAAGATGGTCCAGGAAGAAGTACTGGCCTGGGAACTAGCGGAGAAACCAGAGATGGGCAAAGCCAGCCACAGAAGCCCGAGTGGCAACATGCATCAGATGAGCAGACCCGGAAGAAGCAGAGAGGACGGACTGGCAGCAGAGGCAGATGCGCTATACCTGAAGGGAAACCAACCATCGGAGCAGCGTGATAGCCCGAGGGGTCAATGGTCGACAGCCACCGCCACCTGCCAGGAGGAGAAATGCTCCAGATACAAGTGGGGGAGTCTAAACAAAAATGCACCGGGTGTGGAGGAAATCATAACAGAGCCACCTGCAAATTCAGGTCAGCCAAGTGCAGAGTGTGCTGCAAGACAGGACACATCGCATCCATCTGCCAGAGCTGAAACCGTGACAACCTGCACGAGGTAGATGCCGAAATTCACCTGCTGACAGGTACTAGGGCTGTGAATTGTATTGCGCCCATCAGCTACACCGAGAGCAGATGGGCAGTTTGTAATACGGGGGCTCATCCATTCCTCACCCCCAAAATCAAGCTTGATGTGCATCTGCAAGGGGTTCCCTGTAAAATGGAGCTGGACTCCGGCTCATCCGTCTCTGTCATTTCTTCCGAGACTTATAAAATAATTTGCAGCTGGAGTGGCCAGCGGGTCCCCTTGAGGTCATCTAGCATCACCCTAACCGATTTTCAGAACACCCCAATACAAGTCCAGGGGGAGGTTACCTTCTCTGTGTGGTACAGGGAGTTCCAGGGGCCCTTGGATGTCCTAGTGGTCAAGGGACAAAAGACCAGCCTGTTAGGGTTAAACTGGTTTCAAGCACTGGGAATCCGCATTATCGGAATTCACCAGACCCAGGTTCCCAGCATCGGGTCTGTGTGCAAGGCATTTGCAGATGTGTTCGATGAAATGCTGGGAAAATACAAGGGACCACCAATCGCGTTCAAATTAAACCTCAACATACAGCCCACCCGAATCAAACCCCAGAGAGTACCATTCGCATTAAAACACAAAATTGAGTGGGAACTCGACAAGCTAGTCATGCAGGGGGTGTTGCAGCCAGTTGAGGGAGCTGAGTGGGAAACCCCCATTGTGACCCCAATCAAAGCAAATGGTGAGGTGAGGATCTACGCTGACTATAAATGCACACTCAATAAAGCATTAAATCCACACGCATACCCAGTGCCCACAGTCAGCAGCATCCTCACATCGCTCCAGGGCGGGGCAATCTTCACCAAACTGGACCTCACTCAGGCTTATCAGCAACTCCCAGTCAACCCAGAGACCGCAGATGCACAGACCATTGTAACCCACAGGGGGGCGTTCCGGGTAGACTGGTTGCAGTTTGGAGTTAGCGTAGCTCCAGGCATCTTCCAGGAGGTGGACTTGTGGCTGCTGAGCTCATCTGCCCATTCGTTAGATCAGCGAACTTCCCCCACCGACGTAGGTTCCTTGGATGGTGAAGGCCGCTGTCCGATGGTCTGAGCGCCGTGTGGAGCCCTCCTGGACTTGTTTGGAGGGTGGGAACATCTGGGATCACTTGAAGCTGAAGTTGAAGATGGAGGTGGAGCGTGCTGGATGGCACCCGAGATGGTGATTATCTCCTCGGGGGCCATACTAGAAATCTGAGGTGACCCTCCTCCATTTTCTGTATCCAGAGACTTACTACAGCCCCTTGGTCGCGATTATATCTAGGACATGGAGATGGATGACCTATCTACATCTGTTCATCACTGGAGATGCGAAGTCCACCACCAATAGACTGTTCTACCATCGTCCAGCCATCGGACTCTCTCTCCTTCTGCGACCTACCCAGAGCTGGATAGTGGTATTCCTTGAGATTGGAAGATCTTGGTCACTGTGAGAGGGTGACCATGTTTTCGGGAGCCACTGTTTCAGCTCTGTGGATTTACTATGCATTTTGTTCCAGCCAACTCGTTCCTTTGCTCTTATCTTTTTATCTTTTGATGGCTTACATCGTAAATGAGCTGCTTGCCCTGAAAGCTTTCCCCCTCTCTCAGATTTGGCCATCCAACCTGTGCCACCGTTTCCTTAATGACAGTTCTTGGGACCCCGAGAGGTGGCATTGATGCAAAAAAGAGGCTTTTGGGTTTTCTTTTAAAAAATTTTAAAGGGTTAGGGAGGGAGGAGGGTCAGGCCCGACAGAATGAGGGGAGGATTCTACCGGACCTCTCTCAGTCTAGGTTGGCTGATGATCACGTCAATAAGGGGGCCGGGGAGATTCTTGGGACTTACTACAGATTTTGGGGATTGTGAACTCAGGGAGTGTTGTCTATTCTTATGGGGGAAGGGGTGTAGTGTATGCTGGGCTGGCATACATGTGTAGCAGCTGCATCAGGAGGCGCGGAGCTGGACAGCTCCGTACAGGAGCTGTGTTTGGCGGGAAAGCCAGATTTAAAGGGATTGGCTGCCTGACCGGCAGGAAACCGGGGTTCAAACCTATTGGTCAGGCATTCACCTGGGCAGGTATAAAGCATGCCCAGGTATCCATTGTCTGGTTGTTCAGGCCACACTACCAGCAATAAAGATCATGCACACACCAACGCTGGTGTCTCTTCCATCCGTGAACCCAACTTAACAATTGGGCATATCTTTCTTTTTTTTCCCTTGCCTTTTGCTTCCCACCTTTTCTCAGCTATTTGCAAAGCTTCCTCAGACAGCCATTCTGCTTTCTTTCTTTTTTTATTTAAAAAGTTTTACAATACATTTTGACTTTAATCCCCCCTCCCCCACCCCTATCCAACCCTCCCTATCCCTCTCCCCCACTCCCTCCCCCCCCCGACTTCCCAGAGCTAAATACAGGGCATAAAATAAAAAAAACAAACATAAACACCCCTATGTTATCAACAATAAACTATAAATTCTATCTCTCTCTAGCTCATATAAAATGAATACAAACAATATTAACATTACAAATAAAGTAGAGGGAAAAAAGAGGAAAACAGAAAAAGAGCTTTACTCAAAATAAATTTTCTTTTTTTTTTATTGAAAAGTTTTAAAAATACAGTTTTCCTTTAAAAAACCCCCTTCCCCCCCCTCCCCCCTCCCTACCTCCCCCCTTCCCCCCCCCTCCCCCCCTCCCTCCTCCCCCCGGACTTCCCAGAGCTAAATACAAGGTATATATATATAAAAAAGCAATCATAAACAACCATATACTAACAACTATAAATTCTAAAATCCATCACTCTCTAACTTATATAGGATCAAACAAAACTTAGCATTATTAAATATATATAGAAGACAAAATAAAAAAAGAAAAAAGAAAACGAAAGAAGACTTATTCAAATGCTAGATAAAACTTCTTGACCCTATACTTATTCTGGATAAACTCAATCCATTTTCTCCATTCCATAATATAATGTTCTTGCGAGTAATCTTTCAAATAGGCCGAAATCTTCGCCATCTCTGCCAAGTCGGAAACCTTTAAAATCCACTCTTGTATAGTCGGCAGTTCCTCTTTCTTCCAATATTGACCTATCAAAAGTCTTGCTGCCGTAACTAAATTCAACATCAACTTAGAGTCCACAACTGTAGCGTCAACAATTATTCCCAACAAAAAAAATTGCGGACAAAACTTTATCCTCCGTTTAAAAATCTTCTGCATATTCCACCAGACTTTTATCCAAAAAGCCTTGACCTTTTTACATGTCCACCATATGTGAAAATATGTTGCCTCTTCATCACCACACCTCCAACATTTAGGCTGATAATTCGGATACATACTTGCAAGCTTTTTAGGATCTAGATGCCATCTATAAAACATTTTGTAAAAGTTCTCTCTTAGACTTTGAGCTTGAGTGAATTTTACATTCCTCACCCAGATCTTTTCCCACGTGTCCATTGTAATAACTTCCTGAATGTTTTGGGCCCATTTTATCATACAATCCTTAACAAGCTCTGTTTCTGAATCGATCTCTATCAATGCAAGATATATCCGTTTAATATGTGCTGGTCCTTGATTTCTAATTTGCTTTATCAAATTTTCATCAATCGTTGCAAATCCATTTTTTTGGTCTTCTTTCCACCTGGCCTGTAACTGAATATATTGAAACCAAGTCTTAATTCCTTAAATTTTCTTAATTCCAATCCTTATTCATATTAATTTCAAAAAAAGAAAAAAGAAAAGAAAAAAAAACATAAAAACTTTCACCTGCTATTTGCATTCTCCCACCTTTCTCTAATTTCCAAACAAATTCTCAGTTACACGCCAAAAGCGCCTATCTCTGTTAATCTTAATAATCTCCAACCAAACTAGACTACGATCAAAAATAGTTCTTGCATGTATCACGCCAAATGTCTCGCAGTTCCAAATCATCCTTAAGTTAAAATAAAAGTTCAAATACAAAGAATATATATAAAAAAAGATTTAGGCAATCTCTAAGACAACTTGTTATTAATTAGGAGCTTACATACCCATTTTTAGTTCAACACATACTTTAAGTCCATAACCCTAATATACTTTTCTAGCAAGCAATCTTAAATTGTGTAAAATATTAACAAAAAGAAAAAAAAGGAAAAAAAACCCTTCTTTCTCCTCTATAATAATTTTACTCCATTGACATTCTAATCTAAAAATTAATCAGCAATCTTAACGCCCCAAAACTTTTGGAGCACCTCTGTCATGACCCCCAAAACTTCTTTAGACCGCTCTTCACTGTAAGCACACTTTGAAGATTCCATAACTTTCTGCTGGTCTTGCTCTTGCTCTCGTCTCGCTCTTCTTAGGGCGGCACGCGTCATCTTCTGGCCTCCTGCAGCAACCGATGAAACTGTGACTTGATCCCCTCCAACACCATTGTCCTCTGTCTGTCTATCTGTAACGTCTTGAGGCTTTCCCCCACCGTATTCTTTTGCAGCTTCCAAAAATGATAGGGGGGTTGCTTTTAACACATTACTATAAAAATCACGTGCCTGAGCCACAGTAATCAAATGATGTCTTTTACCTTCATGCGTCGCCACCAATCCAACTGGAATCTCCAATCTAAATTTAATATCACGTTTCTTAAGTTCCTGTACCAAAAATGCAAAATCTTTCCTTCTCCTTAGGATCTTCGGAGGAATCTCTTTTAAAACCAAAACTTCTTGCTCAGCCACTACCAAATTAGTATCATAAGCAGCTTGAATGACTTCATCTCTCATTACTCTCTTCGTAAAATAGACCACCACATCTCTGGGTAACTTCCTCTGTCTTGCAATCCATGAATTTACACGAAAAACTTTGTCCATATTTCCCTCAATTTCAGATGCTGACTGGCCCAGTACCCCTTCCAGAGCCTCAGAAATCAGCTGCTTTAAATCTTCTTTACCATTCTCCTTTAAACCCCTAATTCTAATAGCATACTGCATCTGATTATACTGAACAAGACTCAATTCTTCGTCCATTTTATCCCTTATATTTTCATTTTCTAATACCTTTGCTTCTAATATAGAGTTCTTTTGACTGAGATCCTCCACTTTTATATCCAACTGTAGCACACATTCAGCTACGGATTCAACCTTAGACAAAATGTCCACCCTCATTGCTCTCAGCTTCTCTTCTATCTTCTTCTCCAATTTCTCCATTTTCTCCTCCATTTTCTCCTCCAGCTTTTTCAACTTTTCATCCATCATATCAGACATCAATTGTGCATGCTTTCCAAAAGCGTCTTGTAAATCCTTAAGCGTCAATGCCGGGGAAGATGCAGGAGGAAGCAAAGCTTGCAATGAGGTCTGTTGCACCAGGGAAGACCCCGCATTCCGGAGAGCTTTAGAAGTTTTAGCCGCCATCTTCCCCCACTTTCACTTATTACTCACTTTCACTTTGAAGCTATAAAATCCATTGAGCTAGAGACTAAAAATAAAGAGTCCACTTCACCTTGACCTCCTGTACTGTTCTGCCTGCATCTTGATAATCAAAAGTATTTCCTTTTGGCAGGGGTGGTTGCTAACGCCTGGCTCTGCTCCAATAATCCCAGAGCAGAGGCACTGCGCAGCTCGGAGCAACCCAGGCTTCGGGGGGGCTCATCCTTTAGCCGCCCAAGCTCTCAGCTCAGGCAGCCCCAGAGAGCTCAACCCCTACCTGGGGCCTCACCCCCTCCTCTTCTCCCGAGGAGGGGGCTTAAAATCCATCTAAACAGCTGATCGGCGCTGTTTACAATGGAAAAACACAGCTGCGGAACGGGCAGCCCGAAAACGGCTGTCTTCGGCGTCGCGTCGCCACCGGAAGTTCCAGCCATTCTGCTTTCTTGCATTTCTTTTTCTTTGGGATGGTTTTAGTTGCTACCTCTTGTACAATGTTGCGAAACTCTGTCCATAGTTCTTCAGGCACTTTGTCTATCAGATCTAATTCCTTAAATCTATTTGTCACCTCTACTGTATATTCAACAGGGATATGATTTAATTCATACCTGAGTGGCCTAGTGCTTTTCCCTACTTTCTTCAGTTTAAGCCTAAACTTTACAATGAGAAGCTCATGGTCTGAGCCACAGTCAGCTCCTGGTCTTGTTTTTACTGACTATATAGAGCTTCTCCATCTTTGGCTGCAGAGCACATAGTCAATCTGATTTCTGTGTTGACCATCTGGTGATGTCCATGTGTAGAGCCATCTCTTGGGTTGTTGGAAAAGAGTGTTTGCTATGACCATCGTATTCTCTTGACAAAATTCTATCAGCCTGTGCACTGCTTCATTTTGTACTCCAAGGCCAAACTTGCCTGTTATTCCAGTTATCTTTTGGCTTCCTACTTTAGCATTCCAATCCCCCATGATGATAAGGACATCATTTTTTGGTGTTAGTTCTATAAGGTGCTGTAGGGCTTCATAGAACTGGTCAATTTCATCCTCTTCAGCACCAGTGGTTGGGGCATAGACTTGGACTACTGTGATATTGAATGGTTTGCCTTGGATTCGAACTGAGATCATTCTGTCATTTTGGGGATTGTATCCCAGTATTGATTTTCCTACTCTTTTATTGACTATGAAGGCTACTCCATTTCTTCTGAGGGATTCTTGCCCACAGTAGTATACCTGATGGTCATCTGAATTAAATTCACCCATTCCTGTCCATTTTATTTCACTGATTCCTAAGATGTCGATATTCAGTCTTGTCATCTCTTGTTTGACCACCTCCAGCTTGCCTTGATTCATGGATCTTACTTCCCAGGTTCCTATGGAGAAAAAATCTTTACAGCATCGGACTTTCCTTTCACCACCAGATACATACACAGCTGAGCATACTTTCAGCTTTGGCCCAGTCGCTTCATTCTTTCTGGCACTACTAGTACTAGCCCTCTGCTCTTCCCCAGTACCATATTGGATGCATTCCAACCTGAGGGGCTCATCTTCCAGCGTCATATCATTTTGCCTTTTGGTACTGTCCATAGGGTTTTCATGGCAAAGATACTGGAGTGGGTTGCCATTTCCTTCTCCAGTGGATCACGTTTTGTCAGATCTCTCTGCTATGACCTTTCCGTCTTGGGTGGCCCTGCACGGCATAGCTCATAGCTTCATTGAATTACGCAAGCCCCTTCGCCACTACAAGGCAGTAATCCATGAAGGGGCTAAACACAATAGTCTACTGTTAACCTCATTTCTGCGTGTCAACTGGCTCTTCCACTTTGTGAAAGAAATATATTATTGAAACAGCGGAACATATTACCAGACTTTTTGTGCATGTCCAGCTAATTACCTATTTTAATAGGAACTTTATTTGTCTCCATAGCATAAGAAAATATAATTTACGTATGTATATCTTTCACAAAAGAAAAACTGACAATAATTATTAAGCAACACAAAATAGATAACTCATTTCAATAGCAAAGCAAGCACTATATTTGTACTTGAAATAGCTGTAATTAAAAATAGCCACATGAGTTCTTTAAGCAAATAATGAGCCAAGAAACTGTCACATATGGGGGTTTTTTTTCTTTTGTGTAGATCAAACAGTTTTGATAGTTTATTTTTATTTGGAATTTTAGTACCGTACTTATCTGAATACAAACAGGAGCAGTGGAACTTTAGCCACCACAATTATTATGTGGTCATATATTTGATTCAGATTTGGTTAGAAGTAGACTGAAATCAGTGGCACTTAATAATTAACTAAGATCCATTAATTCCAGTGTCTTTACATGAAGCTAAGTCTGTTCCAATCCTATACTCATCAGTACAATTGTATTTGCAGAAGGTGCTCTTGCTATTACCAGGAACTTATAAAAGTAAATTTTGATTGTGTGGGGAAAAGCATTTGAGCAGACATTTGTGCATTTAAAAATCCATTGCACAGCACTGAATACTTGGAAGTCAGCCATGAGGTATCCCACTTCTTCCTTTCTGTTCATTCATACAACCCACAAAATAATTATTGTAATTGAAGGCTAATGAAAAATCACTTACTGGACTTACCTACCGTGCAATGTGGTTGGCTTGGTTTCAGCTTTGTGCATTATGCAAATCCAGACGTTGCTTTGTATATCATAGTTCTGGATTCACACAGAGCATGAACTTGGCAATGTGGCTTATTCAACAAAGCATTGGGACTTGTGTAGCGAATCCTAAAATGTTTTTCAACAAACAATACAAACAACAGTAGTAATGTGCCTTTTGGGAAGTTAGGACTTAAACTAATTATGCAGTATCTCTGAATCCTTCTTTAAATTAATTCTTCTGTTGTTCCAGGATTCTGATGGTCTGATGAAGCTGACTGCAAATTGAATTATTTCTCTCTCAGCCCTGTTTTTGTTTCCTCATATTACATATATTTTATCTTTATAGTTGCATGAAATATAAATGCAATATAGATATGTATGTCAGTATATTAAGCCTATATTGTAAAACAGTAAAAAAATAATTCTCTATTCTTTTTCTATCGTTTGTGAGATTTGGACCGGAAGAATTTCTGTAGAATTGTTCAAGAATATATTCAAAATACAATTATGAGATAGCAAACTAAATAACTTAACCATAGTCATAAAAATTTAGTTCTATACTCTACAGTAATAGGTTAATTGGTTCTAAAGGCACCAATGTGGAATTCATACTGACACAATTCTGTATATTGCAAGATAAGCCTACAAGATAAACAAATTGAGATATTTAGGGATATTAATGACATAATTATTTATAATAATGATAAGCTTGTTGGACGCTATTATTTTTAGTTTAAATCTTCTTAGAGTTTTTAGTACATCAATGAGTATTCCCCAGATCAACAAATTTTCACTAATTTTTCTCTTCGACAAGATTTCCTTTATCTTCCTTTGAGACAATTTATTAACATACCATTCTATACCAATGTTTCTCAACCTTGGTCCTTGGCAATTTTAAGATGGGTAGACCTCAGCACAGTGTCTGAGGAATTCTGGGAATTGAAGTCCATCTATATTAAAGTTGTCAAGATTGATAAACATTGCTTTACATGCTATTTAAAGGCATTTGTTTGGAAACATGTTTCTACCTAGTTCACCAATCAATGCCCCACCATTCTAAAATCCTTTTAAACTTCTGGATCCAGTAGTAAAATTAAAATGAACAGTCATCTGTTGTTAGAAATGAGGATTTGGTAACAATAAATTTAAATCATAATGAGGTGGAACTCAAAATAGAGCTAAATTCTGTACAATAGCATATTTTGGAAAATAGGAAAAATGGAACCTCAGAATTATAAAAAGATATTTTATTGAGACAATGAACTTTGAAATGTCTCTCTTCTTCTGGAGCATGCAAAATACATTACTTATTACATATTCTTCTCTCTATTGTGCCTTATAAATGTGTCTTCCAGATGTGTTAATTCTAGAATTATTAATGTTACCATACTATAAATTCTGGAATTTGTACTTCCCACACATCTAAAAGACACTGGTCTTTGGAGTGGGAGATGCTGCAGTGGGTAATTTTCAGTTAGGAAGACCTGTTAGCCATTTGCACCAAACCCACCCAAGAATTAATTAATTAATTAATTACATTTATATAGCTGCCCATCTTTTAACTAATTCTGGGCAGCTTCCAAGCAATGTGAATTGTCAATTGCATTTCAAAACTTCACTGGGCCAACAAAGACTTATTTTTGGACTGAGATTTTATTTTCCTATCTGCACTCCAAACACCCCACCTTTCTTGCTACGACTTTGATTACTCTTTTAGTTTAACTTCTTCCAGATTTAATTTTCCTTGTCAAATATTTATTTAAAGCAAGAAATCGTAAATGCTGTGACTAAAATGTTAACATAAATTAAAATATTAAAGTAATTTTTAAAATGAATAGTAATTCAATACAGCTCCAGCAACAAAAGTAAATACAATTGTAGAGATCTTTCAAGAAGCTGTAAGAGAACAATTTAATATGATTAATATAACTATATAATTTCTTCTTCTTTTTCTTCTTCTTCCTCCTCCTCTTCCTCTTCATCTTCCACCTCTTCCTCCTCTTCCTCCACTTCCTCTTGCTCTCCCCACCTCCTCCTTCTTTGACTCAGTGTTAATGAATGGGAAATAACTCTATGTATGATTGACTTGCGAAGCCGGTGTGTTGTGCAATTAACTCACATGGTATAACAAGATGGTGGGTTTGTTGTCACTGTGACTTGTGGGAGGCTCAGCCAATCTCACTGTATACATGTTGTACTTTGATAATAAAGGTTCATTTGAATGTCTTGCAACTGACTAGACTAATACCTGCAGTTTTCTTGTCTCCCAGCTGGCTTTCTGCCTAAGGCAGGGCTGAAAAGTATGGTCTCCCAATTTCTAGCCTTAACTATACAGTAAGCTGGCTCTCTGCTTCTTGCATAGAAACCTGGAATTAAGAAGTTGCAGCTCATTCCATATGGTCATAATCTGTTCTGGAGGCTCCCAGGTCATTGTCATAACTGTAAAAGGTGTCTCAGCTGGCCCTTGAAAGAGTAGGAGGTTTATTTGACACCACAATAAAAGGAAACGTCTGTTGGCTGCGCTATTAAAAAGATGAATGTTTATTGCTACAATGAGCTTTTATGGGGACTTTATTTTTAATTACTCTTTTCTAATTCCAAAGTGTTTTGAAACACTAAGGTTATGTTTTGGGTCTCAGTTAAATATATGGGTAGATTTTTATCAGCTAAGAAACTCTGGATTCATAATGAAAAAGCTTTTTGTATGGATAGTGCTTTTTTGCTAAAGCTAATTAAACATTTGGGGAGGAAATCAAATTATATGGGAGGATGGGCAAATTCCCTGCTTCTTTTATAGTACAAATAATATGTCTTTGCTATGAATGTTGTCTATACATAGTATACTGAATTCAGGCATTCCCCAAAATGGGATTATTGTCTATGAATGGCTTTGAATGTCTGCAATCCATACATACTTTAAAAAGTAGATAACATGTAAATATGGTTTTTTAAAACAGTTCTATATAAAAGCATCTCACAGTGGTTTATTCTCTATATACATAGAGACAAAGATAAATATAACGTATACAGAGAATAAACAGGAGGGGAGAAAGCTTATAAGGTGAGAGAGATCTCAACACATGCCCAGAAGATTTAACTTTAGCCATTCCATAAATTTCAGGGACAAAAGTGTAATTGAAAAAAGGCATTTTAGAATTCTGGAGTTGAAATCTACACATATTAAAGTCCTCCTTTTATATAAACACTTTTGATGTGCAAATCTGATTCCCAGTATAATCTGGCACTTTTTTAAATTGCTCATTATCAATCCCCATACTTTCTGTTATGGGAGGTGGGGACCATACATTCATTCTTCTGTATGAATTAAGAATTTCCAACAAGAAACCATGCATCATGTTTGTAGCTAGCCTTCAACACATTTTCCTTCCTTCCTTCCTTCCTTCCTTCCTTCCTTCCTTCCTTCCTTCCTTCCTTCCTTCCTTCCTTCCTTCCTTTTCTAATGCTGCCCATCTTAGCCAAGTGACTCTGGACAATTAAAACAATAAAAACATCCAACAATAAATTCAAATAGCAGCCAACATGATTATCAACTAAATCCATGAAATATGGTCCTTAATACATTTCAAGCAAAAGTGTACATAAACAAGTTTTAAAAGCCAACAGAGTTGGGACCATTCTAATCTCTGAGGGGAAAATATCAAGCAGATGCTTGATAAATGGAGTAAGTGGTGCTCCAGGTATACTGGATTTGTCTACCTAAGGACTTTCCTCTATCTTGACAAATATTTCAGTATTCCAGCAGAGGAGACCCTTCCTTGGCTCATGGGATCTGCAGCATGGCCAATCTGCTGGATTGAATTGGATGGGTAGAGATTTTCTTAGGAAAAAAATCAGTCCTTCAGGTAACCCTAATATTTTTACAATATTAACTAAAACAAGGGTGAGCAATCTACTATGCATGTATATAAGACACTCATAAAAACTTCGGTGATCATAAAAAAATAAAGAAAAATCTACATTTCTCTCCTCTACCACTATTACCACCACTACAACCACAACCTACCAACCCAACCCCTCCCCCGAAAAAAGGGAAGGAAAAGCTTAATCAACATTGTCTGTTCAGGAAGGCAGAAATGATTACACAAAGTAACAAAACAAAACTATTCAGCTTATCTTTCCCCCCCCCCAAGCTTCCAGGCAGAGCACAGCAGGGGGGGAAAGTGCTTTTTGAGAAGAAAACTCCTGCCAATTTGGAAAGTTTTAGAAGGAAAACAAGGCATAAGCATGGGTAATGTTGAAGTAGAGGTGACAAGATAATAAGCCAGAGCCCAAAAACTCTTATAGAAGCCAGAGAGGACTGTTTATTAGTGTTGTTCAAAGGATTTCTTTGTTACTCTGAAGTCATTTTCTCTCACCATAGTTAGGGCTGGCATGCCAACTAATTCTATCTGATATCTTTCAAGCCATAACTTTAGGACTTGGAAGACTCGTCTCTAAAGTACAATAAAGAGCTTGTTCTTAATAAACAGTGGTTTTCAATATTATTTTTAATTTGATAAACAATCCTTTAGTTGTTGGGGTTTTTTTTAGTTGCTGGCTGAAGAATTCTGGGAATTGAAGTCCACAAGTCATAAAAGGGCCAAGTTTGGAGATCCCTGGGTTAAAGTCTCACATGATCTCACAATGGCAGTCACCATATTTCTGACCCATCACTCCAGTTTTATGTTTGCTTTTTAATAATTCTGACTTCAGAAGACTGGATTCCCACTGATTTTACTAGAATTCATCTAAAACCAATCCTTCAATCTTAATTTAGTCCTTCCTTGTATCAGGAAGAAAATTACTTGCATAAATGCAGAAAGGAAAAATTGATGGCAATCTTGTTAATTTCAGAGGAAAACAAATAAATGCCCACCTTTCACTTATCCTCTAATGACCATTAGAGACCTATCAGACAAATTGTCATCATGTAGGCAGCCTAGCAGCCCTGACCCAAAATTGGACATGAAAGGCAGATCATAGAAAGTATACCCATCAGAATACAACCAACCAACCAACTGGAGCAGAGGATGAAGTTCAGCAGGTGGACCAGAAAAAAGAACCAATTGGTGAAGACATTAAAAATGGGAGACCACTTGGCACAAAGCCAACTCCCTGATCTTGGACCAGCCACTTTCTCTTACCCTTACGAAGAAGACAGTGGCAAACCATTTCTGATATATTGTCAAGAAAACTGCAGGGACTTATCCAGTCCAGAAGTGACTGCCAGAAGTCAATACTGACTTGAAGGTGTGGAGAGAGAGAGAGAGAGAGAGAGAGAGAGAGAGAGAGAGAGAGAGAGAGAGAGAGAGAGAGAGAGAGAGAGAGAGAGATCAGATTGCCATCCTTGTAAAGCAGAAGAAGAAAAATGCTACTTCTGATGCAGACCAAGAAAGTTAATGGTTAATTAGCATCTTCTGATCAGCTAAGTATAGGCTGAGGGATATCATCAGGTGTTGATATCATTCTGAGTTCTTGCCTTTCAAAAGTAATTGGTATTTCATCCTTGCAATCAGTGATCCCTTAAATGTAAGGTGGAGGAAAGTCCCAAGTTATACAAATCCTGTATAAGTTGGAGCACCATTTGATCATGAATCTGCTTCAATCCAAATATATTGAATGGTGCCTGGTTATCCTAGTATGAGAGGGAACCAGAAAATATGTTTGGCTTTTCCCCTACTTTATAAGCACAATCTATGTGGGATTACTAAGCAATCTAAAAGAACAAATCATGTAGGACTAAATAGAGAATAATAATATGAGGATAAATGAGCCAACTTTTTTTAGCATAACCAAAACAGTGCAGCCCCATGGAGAGAGGGAAAACACACTTGTTAACTTAGTAACATGGTAGATCAGTAAATAAGAGGGATCTTGGAGTCTTAGTGGACAATCAATTAAATATGAGCCAATAGTGTGCAGCAGCAGCCAAAAAAGCCAATGCAATACTAAGTTGCATTAACAGATGGATTCAATCAAGATCAGGTGAGGTACTGATACCATTCTATAAAGCCTTAGTAAGACCACACCTGGAATACTGCAACCAGTTTTGGTCTCCACACTACAAAAGAGATGTTGAAACTCTAGAAATAAAATTCAGAGAAGAGCAACAAAGATGATTAGGGGACTGGAGGCTAAAACATATGAAGAACTCTTGCAGGAACTGAACATGGCTAGTCAAGGGGAAAGAAGGACCAGGGGAGACATGAGAGCAATATTCCAATATTTGAGGGGCTGTCAGAGAGAGGAGGGAGTCAGTTTATTTTCCAAAGCGCCTGAAGGCCACACAAGGAACAATGGATGGAAACTGATCAAGGAGAGATTCAACCTAGAAATAAGGAGAGATTTTCTGACAGTGAGAACAATCAACAAATGGAACAGAAGCTGTGAGTGCTCCATCACTGGAGGTTTTTAAAAGAGACTGGGCTGTCACCTGTCAGAAATAGTGTAGGGTCTCCTGCTAGGGCAGGGGGATGGCCTAGATGACCCACAAGGTCCCTTCCAACTCTGCTATTCTATTCTATTTAAGAAAAGTCATATGTTGCTTGACAGTTTCTCCATTTCCATTCATCTATTTTCATCAAATCATAGGCTGGCTGAAATAGTCTATCAAATAAATTTCTTTCTATCATGGCTAACCACAGTTTCTTTTATGCTCACATATGACCTTTTCAATTCCCTCAAAAAGATGTTTTTACATTAGCAGTCTCTGAGTTTCTTTAAAAATATATTTATATCTGCTATTTTAGTTAGATTGCTTGCATCTCAAGGTCCTCTCTTTCTATTTCATTCCTCTAAATTCTGATAGGTCTAAATAACAGCATTATTGTTTAGCATTATCTTATTTTCAACCCACGCCTTCCTCTTAATAGCATCCCATCATGTTACAATGGAGTACCTAGCTCATTCTTTATCTTAAAAAAACAAAAAAATATGTTTTCTTTGTATTATCTCTTAATTGTATTATTTTCTCTATGAAGCAAAATACTGGCACATTAATGCCCATGTGCCAATGCACATGCTGGATTTTCATACAATAATATTTTTATCTTTGCCCTTCTGAGGGTTAAGAGGCCCTAGGGAATCAGAATGAACATCCATATATTTTTTTCTTTTAAATATTCCAGTTTAGGTCAGAGAATTAAGAGTTCAGAGTATTATTCTTAACCTCCAAATGCCAATCAAGAGAAAACTAAGGACAATTTTAAAGAGATCTGAAAGAAAGATGTATACATAATGCATTGTTCCTAAAGTAGATTAAATTATTGGGTATCTTCAACCTTTAGAGTGCCCCCTTATAAATAATTTGATATCTGCAATCCAATCAGTGTAAGATTTTGTCCTTATAGTTTATCTTCAGATTTCTTTTCATAGAATCCAAAATATAGCAAAAAAGAGGAGAAAATATTCCCAACTGCATTAGAATATAAAGTGAATATATAGTTTTAGCAACTAAATATATAGCAACTAAGGTGATCAAAGGCCTGGAGACTAAAACGCATGAAGAACGGCTGCAGGACTTGGGTTTGGCTAGTCTAAAGAAAAGAATCACACACAACATGATAGCAGACATGATAGTAGTATTCCAGTATTTGAGGGGCTGCCACAAAGAAGAGGGGGTCATATTATTCACTAAAGCACCTGATCAAAGAGAAAAGCAATCTGGAATTAAGGATAAACTTCCTGACAGTGAGGACAATTAACCAGTGGAACAGCTTGCCTCCAGAAATCGCGGGCACTCCATCAGTGGAGATTTTTAAGAAGAGATTAGACAGTCACTTCTCTGAAATGGTCTGGGTTCTCCTGCTTGAGCGGGGGGCTGGACTGGAAGACCTCCAAGGTCCCTTCCAGCTCTATTCTATTCTGTTCTGTTCTATTCAACTGAATTATGACCAAAATAAAGAGCTACTGAGAGCTAACTTTTATCTTTGTTACTTTACTTATTTGTCCATCACTTGTTTAATTTTCCCCTATCAAATCAAACTTGATAAATTAATTATCTCAATAAATTTGCTAACATAACTCTAAAGTTAAGGTGAGCATTTTCTAAAATGGGTCCCTGACATTTTTCACACTGAAAGGGACCATTTATAGTTTGGGCTTTCTTTTAAGAAAGATTAATACAGTGCTGCCATTTTAAAAGAAAATTGCCCATATTTTGTCCTGTTTTCCCTCCAGTTTTAACTTAATGGCCTTTGCCAACCTGTCACTCTTCAGATATGTTGCAACTTCACCTCCCAGAATTTATCGATCCCCATACTTGCTATCTAGCCCTAAGCAAGCCAGAAACTGAGTTTCTTAATGCAAGCAGTTTGAGGCTACTCAATGTTGAAGCATTGTATATGGATATTGCCATTGTTACCAATAGTTTTGGGATTTCTATACTATACAATACATCCTATTGTCATCATCATCAACAACAGGCATTTTATATAATAGAAATGCCATGTTATCTTTCTCTTCTTCCTGGACAGTAGACATATTACCTGCTGTTTTGATCTTCTAATCTAAAGCCACTTTCAGGATATTATATAGGCATTCCTGGGGAACAGGTTAATGCTGGAGGCTGAAACTGTGGTCTCTTGCATTGAAACCTCCACTTATTTACCTACTTATTTCAGATTGTCAAGCTATATTACATGCTTTTTCCATAATTAACAACTGCAATAGAATTGACAATTTATCATAATCTTAAAATAGACAGAAGTTACCATATCAGAAAGCATATATTTTGGCTTCCGGTTCCAGAATTTCGGTGCTCCCAGACATGCGAGGGATTCGCTCCTCTTGTCACCTGGATTTCTTCATTGGGGGGCCCTGTAAAGGGGTCGAAAGTCACCCTGGAGGGGCAATGAGTGGGGGAGAGGTCTCTCCAGTCAGTGGTAGAAGGGCGGCGGCCCTCCCGTCGGCTTGGAGCTACTCTCTGAACCAAAGAAGAAAGGATTGGCCACTCCTATGGCCCATCATTTAGCCGTTTCCTGCCAAAGCCAAAAGCACAACAAAGCACTTGAAAGCACTTGAAAACTGGGTAAGAATTGCCTTCTTGTTTTCCTAATTATCTACTTTCCCTCTCAAAAGCTTCTTGAATTTGCTTCCCCCTGCGAGGAGAGAGGGAAGGGATTTTTTTTCCGTGCCCTCCTCAAGAGGGGCCTTTCTCTACATTGGGAGAGAAAAGAAACAGCCTTCTACTAAATTATACTGATTTATTGGACTTACTGCCTTTCTACTTTTGGCCCAAATTTCCTATATTTACAGAAATGGATTATTCTACCCATTAGTCTAAAAAAGGGGACAAAAAAGAAATAAATAAAAAGATACTGTCTTTTGAAGTACTCTGAGGATATTTAGTGAGTACTACTGGCAAACATTGGATGCGGTGGCTCAGTGGGTTAGGATGCTGAGCTTGACAATCAGAAGGTCGGCAATTTGGTAGGTTGAATCCCGAGTGCCGCGTAACAGAGTGAGCGCCTGTTACTCGTCCCAGCTTCTGCCAACCTAGCAGTTCAAAAGCATGTAAAAATGCAAGTAGAAAAATAGGGACCACTACGGTGGGAAGGTAACAGCGTTCCATGCGCCTTTGGCATCTAATCATGCTGGCCACATGACCACAGAGACATCCTCGGACAAGCGCTGGCTCTTCAGCTTTGAAACGGAGATGAGCACCTAGAGTTGGAAACGCCTAGTACGCATGTGCAGGGGAACCTTTACCTTTACCTTTATTGGCAAACAAGCTTGCTTACATTTTGGGCTGACCTCGGCATTAAGATAAAAACCTGAAAAAGCTGGAGATGAATTTGGCTTAAACTTGTGGAGGTGGACTCTTACTGATTTTTGTTTGAAAAATAGCCTCCACCAAAGACTATTTATAATTATTACAAAATGGAGAAGGATCAGCCACAAACCTTGCTCGATTATAACCTCATATAGAGGAGATGTCTGTCTCCAAATTTAATAATTTACATGCCAACCTTAAGTCGCAAATTGAAACCCAGACTGCAAGTAAAGAATTTACACTTCAGAATATAATAAAATTGAAAGATATTACTATTGAGACAGAGGAATATAAGCAACAACTATCCAAAGAACCAACAACTTTAAAAGTACAAGGAACTATCACTATGGCAAATAACCTTAAGGACCAACAACATACTATGGGAAAATTTAATGTGCAAGATAGTGATGTTAACATAGAGGACATTATTCTGACTCTGACTGTTCTTTAATGATGTATCCCCTTGCTGAGACCCCTGTGTCTGGCCTGCATAATCAGATACTATCACTGTTAACAGCCTTTGCCAGATAGCATAACTCATGAAATAACCTTTTAATAATCCAGAAGGACCTTTATTTGCATGTAGAGAAGATTACAGCAGACAAGGTGTGGTAGATGAAGAAATGGATGGTATTTCAAGGTCAAAAGACAGTAATGGTCCTACCATGAGAGACTGCATGTAGAGACCACCACATGTGAGATGGTGGCAGGAAGTGATAGAACATTCAGGGTTAAGAAGAAGGAGGAAGTATGTCACAAATGGGAGGGGTTGACTGAACAAATTAACATAAATGTTGCAGTTTCCAAAACAACCACATGGTGGCAGCACAATATGCACTGCATAATACTTTATGGCTGATGTAACAGCACACTCCCCGTCTGGTATTGGAAAATACCAAAATATGATCTTATAACGGTAGTTATTCAAATGCAAATAAATGTTTGTGATTTGCTTGCTGTCTTTAAGACCTGAAAGATGTAAAAGAGGAACATGCATATATTGCAACAATAACAAGGCCTCAAATAGTCTAAATTAAAGTTTAAGTCACTTTTCTTCTTGAAGTCAGGATCCAACAAGGAAAGGCGACGAGTTCAGTCTCCAAGGGGCAAAAGCAAGACAAGTTCTGTGATGGGTCTGATGAAAGTCTTTATGGTGCCTTGCAATTCTTTGAGCTTGTTGGTCCTTGAGCAGAACAAGGTCTCCAACTTGGAGATTGGGGTTCTGATGTTGATTTTCTGCGTCCTTGCAAAAGAGAAAGATACTTCATCTTCCATCAAATCCAGAAGCAGTTGTCTTTTGCAGAGAGAGGTTTTTGGCATAAGTGCCAGCCTTGACATTCAGTGTCACTAGATTTGGTGTGATAGCATTGGGAAATATGGACTAACCTTGCGATGATGCGTACAAGCCTTGTCCACTTGGAAAACCATTCAAAGTGTTGACAGCCCATGATGGTTCTCTGCTCAGATCAGGTGAGAAGGGTCTTGACTTCAGGACGAATCTCTGGAACATTGTCAGGATCTTGAAGATTGAAGACCTCAGCTGTGCTTTCTCCTGTGGCATGAAGAGGTAATGGTGCTACCCAACTGTTAGACATATCTTTGGAGAATTCAGTGTCCATTATGTTGATGAATTCTCTGTCTTCAACTGACATGGCTATTTTGTTGTCATCATGTGTAGTATGAGACACTGTGCTGCCTAAGTTATCATCACAGGTGATGGGGATAACATCAGATACCTGGATGATGTTAAGAGGCTTCTCCTTTTCTTCATAGTGGTGAGGGTATTGTTTGAAGTGAGATACACTCCCATTCCTTAACACGTGAGTTTTGAAGGAGTTGATCTCTGATGGTGTGCACGTTCTATTTATGCATATATCTCCCACTATTACCCAGCCTAGGTCAAGTCTTTGTGCATAAGGGGCATCATCAGGTCCATTGCAATGCTGGCATACTTTATGAACTCTGATAATGTCTCTTCCCAGCAAGACTAAGATGTCAGCATCCATATCCATTGGAGGAATCTCAGTAGCCAGGTGCCTTAAGTGGGGATGATGATATGCAGCTTCTGGAGTGAGAATCTCTTCCCTGTTGTCTGGTATTTGATCACACTCAACCAATGATGACAATGGTATGCCCTTCTTTGCTTTGATATGAGAGATCATGAACCCATTAGCTCTTCTGCCAGAGATCTCTACACGACCAGAACAGGTGTTCAGAGTATATGGTGTTGCATGTCCCTGTATGCCAAAGATATCAAAGAATTTGGGTTTGACCAGGGATCTGTTGCTTTGCTCATCTATTATGGCATACATCCTGGTAGCTTTTTCAGGCTGACCCTCTGGATATATCTTGACTAGACATACCTTGGCACAACATTTGTGACTGAAGCCTTTCCCACACACTTCAGTACATGAAGATGAGACATTTGTGACTGGAGCATGACTTTGTTGCTCCCCGCCATGATTTGAAGCAGGGTTGGATGCAGGTGATTTTCTGTGGATTGCCTGGAAGTGGAGCAGATGCATAGCTGTAACGTGTTTGTCGCTACTGCATTCTGTGCACTTGACAAAGGCTTTACAGTCTTTAACAAAATGGTCATAAGAAGCACAGCACCTGTAGCATATTCCAAGTTTTTGGAGAACCTCTTTCCACTCTTGTACAGTCTTTGCTCTAAGCTCACAACATTTCCTAAGAGGGTGAGGTTTTTTGTGGATATGGCACTGATGATTAGGATCTTTATCTCCATCACCTGAACCACTCCATTGAGCAGGAAATGGTACAGGAGGTGAGATGTCCGTCTTTTTTGTAAACACAGCTCCACGTAAGTCTCTGTGTTTAGCTGCTGTGTTATCATACCTTGACGATGATGGTGGAGCAGGCACACTGGATTCACTGAAGTTGAAGCTGGGATCATTTCTTGTCCAGGCTTGTTCGCTGATGAACCTGCAAAAATATGAGAATGGGGGGAAAGATACATCATAGCATCTTTTGTATTTTGAGCCTTGTTGTGTCCATTTCTCCTGCAGGTTGTATGGCAGTTTTAACACCACTAGATTGACACCATGGGAGGTGTCCAGGTAGCTTAGACCAGGTAGACGTGGGTCTGTTTTTGCCAATTCTATCTCCATGAGGAGATCACTTAGCTCTTGAAGCTTGTGATTATCTTTGTTGCCTATCTTCGGAAAGTTTTGCAGTCTTTTGAATAGAGCATTCTCTATTGCTTCCAAGCTTTTGTAGGTCTGTTCAAGTCTTGCCCATGCAGCAGCAAGACCTGCATCTGGAGAGTCAACATGTACTGTTCTCAATCTTTTAACACGATCTGCAGATTCTGGCCCCAGCCACTTTATGAGTAGATCAAGTTTCTCCTTGGTGGTAAGGTTGAGATCAGCAATAGCAGCTTTGAAGGTTGATCTCCAGGATCTGTAGTTCTCTGGACAGTCATCCAACCTTGAGAGGCTAGTGTTGATGAGCTCTCGGCGAATCATGTATCTGGCGAAGTCAGAGAGGTCTGATCTCTCACTCCTTGGTGCCAAAGAAACTTGTGAGACCCCTTGGGTGTGAAAGTTCTCTGGTGAATAAGGGTGAGGTGTACCAGGATAGCATGACATACCAAGAGGATTCAGCTGTGGTTTAGTCTCTAAGGCTTGTGCTGTCTGTTGATTAAACTGTTGTTTACTGCTAGAAGTTACCTTATCATTGGCAAGAGGTGATGCAGTTTGAAGTGTTGATGCACTTGTGTTGTGGAGTTGAAGAGGCTCAGGCCTTTGCAGGTTTGGGGTCTCTATGTTGAGGGTCAGAACAGTGTTGTTTGCAGGAGGTACAGAAGATGGCTCTGTATCGTTGCAAATATTATGCTTTAGCACATATTTACTGGTGCATTCCACTGGATCTTCCACTTCTGTTGGGATAGAACAATCTGAATCGGTGCTTTCCTTCACTGCTTGTTCAAAGACCTTTAGCCTTGCTAGGTCATCTGCTTCTTCCCTTTCCATTCATAGAATCTTTATTTGGGATTCCACCTCTGCTTGGCGGGCCTTGCTCTGAGCTTCCATTTCTGCTTGGCAGGCCTTGCTCTGAGATTCCACCTCTGCTTGGCGGGCTTTGCTCTGAGCTTCTATTTCAGCTTCCTTTCTGGCAAAGGAAACTTGCACTTTCTTTGCTTCTAGATGTGCACGGGCTTCTACCAGCTTGTCACTTAATGTTGAACTCCTGGAGTGAGAGGATCTAGAAGAACGTGCTGTAGATTTAGTTGATGTGGATCTATGAGATCTGGTCTCCTGCAGTTCAGCAATATGGAGTTCTGCTTTATCCCTTGCATCTTGCACTAGGAGATCTCTTTGGTGGTTTATTGCATCAGTCTTGGTTAGTTCTGCTGAGGAGTCATCTATATTAGAGTCCTTTAAGAAGGCTGTGTATTTTGCAGACAGCCGCTGGTAACGTTCATAGGCTGCAGATAGGCGATCTATAGAGTCTCTTAATTCGGCAGGATTATCATTAAAGCGCAGCAAAACTGACATGCAGTGTGCAGTTCTGTCCCATAGGTCTGACAGATTACTGGAGAATTCATCTCTAATTGTCTCATAGTTTTCTCTGAGTTTCTGTGTTGGTCTTATTGTGCGCTTGGGTTTTACAGCAGAATCAACAGAATCAGCTCCCTGTACATCTGTGTGGTCAGAAGCATGATGCATCTGCATTGATTCAGCGATAAAAGAGTGTTCAGAGCCTTGTATAGACATTTTTCAACTTTTGCCAAAAATGGGTACTGTCTCTTTAAGCAGACAAATTGCAGCTTAGACATGGTTTATAACACAGTCCAATATACAGAAACAGTTTTCAGCATGCACAGGAGATGTTCAGTAAGCTTGTGCGACCATGTGCTTTCACAAGATGGCGGATTGCACTGAGCTTGCTTGCAGATATGACACACACATTCGGATTGCAGGCTGTAGGAATTCTACTGTATTTTGACTATTCTGACTCTGACTGTTGTTTAATGATGTATCCCCTTGCTGAGACCCCTGTGCCTGGCCTGTATAATCGGATACTATCACTGTTAACAGCCTTTGCCAGATAGCATAACTCATGAAATAACCTTTTAATCATCCAGAAGGACCTTTATTTGCATGTAGAGAAGATTACAGCAGACAAGGTGTGGTAGATGATGAAATGGATGGTATTTCAAGATCAAAAGACTGTAATGGTCCTACCATGAGAGACTGCATGTAGAGACCACCGCATGTGAGATGGTGGCAGGAAGTGATAGAACATTCAGGGTTAAGAAGAAGGAGGAAGTACGTCAGAAATGGGAGGGGTTGGCTGAACAAATTAACATAAATGTTGTAGTTTTCAAAACAACCACATGGTGGCAGCACAATATGCACTGCATAATACTTTATGGCTGATGTAACAGCACAGACATGGAAGATCAACAAAGACAGTTTTCTGAAAGCCTGGATTTCCAAACATTAATTACAAAATTGGATAAGACTCTCTATTTAAAGCAGATGAACCCAGATGGAAAAGAAATCCAGACCGAACTGAAGATAAAGTTTTTACAGCAAATACAGAGACTTGAACTAACAGGGCAACAACATAATGATTACAAATGGTTTGGGTTTTGTGGACCACTGATGGCTAGATGGCCTCCTTCAATTCAAATAATATGTATTGGAGTGAAGGGAGACGTATCTGGCAATTCAAAGGCCTTGGTCTGGAAACCTGATTAGCAAAAAAAGAAAGCCTGAGTTAGATTTAAAAAGTGAGTTCTTAGAGAACCATTAAAGGTTATCCTTTTAGTAATCAGTGATCTATAAGGATCTAAAATAGAAAATGTTTATGAGATAGAACTAGAATGTGTTTATGTATTTATTAGGCTTATTTTAGACATTATAATTTGTGCAGTGACATAATGGAAATTTGGTTTATAGATCCCACATTTGATGTTAAAAGATGTTTGATTATTCTATTCAAGAATTAAGAATTAGCTAAAACTCAAAACAGAATATGGTTGTGTATAAATAGTTCTAAATTGATAAACATAGGCTGTGGTCCTGTCAGTAATGTGTGATGTATTAAGATGTGAAACATACAATGTTTATTAGGTAGAACACAGCTACTCAGACACTGCGTACATGTTATATGCTATAGTTTTTGCTGTAATGAAATAAGGGAAATTTGGGTTGTGAGTATTATTTGGGATGTTAAAGGCTAAATTTGAATAATATAATTAAAATTAAAATTAGGTAAACTTTAATAACAGGACATAGATATATCTCAATGAAATCGAATTGACAAATTTTTCAACCGACCATGCTATCTCTAGAAGTTTTAGTTTAAACTGGTTGTATGAAATGTTATGGGAAATTGAGAAGGATGTTTTGATAATGTAACCTGAATTATGTACTGAAAACTCTGTTACTGAATCTCTGATTACCCAGTCATCATGATGCTTTCTAAATATGTAGATTTTAACTGAAAACCAATAAAACTTGTTTATTAAAAAAAAGAAATTATATATTTAATGTTATATTTTATCTGTACCTCATGTTATACTGGAACTAGTTTGATACAATGTTTTCATCATTGAATTCTATACATTTCTTGGCAACGAGTATTAAATAGTTTCAGGCTTACATATTCATTTGAGTATGCCTCAAAATATGTCATCCTTTTTTTCAGATGCTACAGGTAGTCCTCAATTTACAACCATTCATTTAGTGACCATTTGAAGTTATAACAACACTGAAAAAATTGAGTTACTATTGTCATGGCATCCCTATAATCAGGTGATCAAAATTCAGGTGATCACCATTTGCAGATTCCAGCAAGCAAAGAATGAGAGAAGCCAGATTTACTTAATTCATGTAATACCTGTGGAAAAAAAGATAATAAAATCTACTGCAAATTATTTAACTACTGCCTTGTTTAGTAATGGTCCCAATTCTGGTCATAATTTGAGGACTGCCCATATAAGCAGGCATATACATACTGTAGAATGAAGGCTACTGCTAAGCTTGTAAGCTGCCCTGAGTCTTCGGAGAAGGGCGGGATATAAATGGAATTAAAATAAATAAATAAAATAAATAGTTAAGGATATTTATTTTTATCTAGTTAATTTTGCAAAATAATCAGCAATATCTGTGTCTTTTAGAACAAAAAAGATATCATTTAAATGTTTTTAGAAAGATATTAAATGAGGTATGCAAAAGTTTAAAATGTTGCATGGATTTTTTTTATTATTTTTTTATCGAAATATGCAATTGAAGGAATCACCTACAAATGGGGGAAATAACGCAGTACTTTGTTTTCTTAAACTTTTATTAATATATGAAGTGGAAGGTTAAGTGGCAAGTAAATCCAAATATCAGATTTTCTTTCCTTTAACAAAATAGCCTTTTATAAATGAGCTTTAGGAAAAAGCTCCCCTGCCCCTTTCATTTATATTGATGGACTGAGACAGTCAAAGACAGATTGATCTTCAGAGCCCAGTAAAAGTTAGAACTAATTCAATTAGAGTTGTCCAAATCTGAAAATCTTCTAATCCACTTAGATATTTAATGCTGGAGGGAAAATGTATCTGCAGATGACTAGGATTACCATATCAATATATAACTCTAATTGAGTAATTCACCAGTAACCATTCACCAAGTGGTTTCGAAAAGACTTCTTAAAAATCCTCAGATATTAAAAACAAGTATTTTTCCTCTCTAAAGTAATAAAAGATAATACTATAGTGCACATCCAATATAATATTCTGGTTTTGTAACCTAAAGTAAAGTTAGGCTTTAGCAAATTCATAGAATGGGAGTAGTACATTTAGAGAAACAAATAGTATTCAGTTCCTTACTAGATACATCAGCTAAAGGTAAAGAATCTCTCAAACTGAGCTCAACATCTAGTAACTACACAGACACCTCTATGTAATTTTTAAGATATTATTTGCCATTGACTTTTCTGAGATGATTTTCTTAACTTCTGAATCTTGCCTACAATTCTGTGATTTATTTATGGTTTCTCAACCAAACATTAACCAGGAAAGACCTGGTTTTAGAAGTTTAAACTCAGTCAAGTATGATAAAGGGAGCAGGGAAGGGCTAACTACCTCCACAAAACCTTGCCAAGAAAATTGCAGGGACTAGTACAGGCAATCACTAAGAATCAAAATTGACTTAAAGGCACACACATATGTACACCATTCAAACTACACACTGGCTAGATTGAACCTAATTATAAATCAAGCACATAAAAGATAAGATTCAGGCTTCCTTACTCAGATGCAATATCTCAAAAAGCTCACTGACCCCATTGGTGGTTTTTCCCCCAAACATCACCACTTGATATATGCAGGATACAAGGATATGGGGAGGAGGAGACAGTTTCAGTTGGGCTGAATTTCATATCCCATGAATTCTGTTCTATATCAGAAATACTACTGCTGGTTTTGATCATTTCCCATCAAAACCATACTCTTAGATTTCAATTATTTTATTTTATTTGTTGTCATCTTTTATTTAAAAAATGAAAACATAAAAATGAAGGTGTGTGTGTGAGTCTGGATCAGATTTGTTATGTATGGGGGTTTAAGAGATACAGTAAGCCGCAGCATAGCCGATACCACCAGGTGGCACTGTACTGAAACTACTGTGGCCGGTTAGTTTTGGTGGGAAACTAAGGTTTAAACTGATTGGCTGAGAGCGTACCTGGCCAGGTATATAAAGGTACAGGTAACCCCTATTTTCCCAGTACAGTTTCTACCACCAATAAAGAGCCGCTATGCTGTACTCATTGGCCTGGCGTCTTTCCTGCATTCCAGAACCCACTACACAATAGTGGCGATGAAGGTGGGATCCTGCTTCACCTAAGAGCTGAATTCACTTGGGGACGGCATCGCTTGCTGGAGGAAAGAGGCATCTTTTCCCCCACATCAACGACTGGCTAGTCACCACGCTAGCGGTCACCTCCGAAGCAGGGCTCCTGAACCGGATGCAGCAGAATGGCACAGATTGGCGAAATCCACGAATTTGACATCCGCCAACCCGAACGATGGGCCTCACACCTGGGGTAGGTCGAGGGGTTCCTCCTGGCCAACTGGATCACAGAAGACGGCCGGAAAGCAGCGGCCCTTGTCTGCATGAGTGGCCCCGCAACCTACGAATTGGCCATCAGCCTGTTTGCACTAACACTGATAGAGACCGTTGCATACCGAGTCCTAGCCAAGAAGCTGAATGCTCACTTCCAGCCATGAATGTCCAAGCTGGCCTGGCAGGGCCAGTTTGAAATGCGGTTTCAACAGCCGGGCGAGTCGGTGTCGGAATTCATCGTGACCTTGCGAGAGGCCGCACGCCTATGCAAGTTCAGCAACCTGGATGAGAGGCTGCGCGACCGGCTCATGTGCGGCCTACGCGACAAGCGCCTACAACAGCAACTGTTTGCGAGGCCCAACCTGACCCTCCAAGACGCTCAGGACGAAGTCTTGGCCAACAAGGCAGCCAGCGGCGCAGTACATGCAGTCCAACCCCCCCGACCCAGCAGCCCAGAAGGATCCATTCACCTGGCGAACGCTGCGGACGGCGGGAGCAGCGAAGTGGACAGGGAGGCCAAAATCGACTTGGTTCACCCGAGGCCAGAGCAACCACAGCAACGTCGCGGCAACCAGGGGGCCCAATGGAAGCCAGCAACCTTCCCTAAGTGTGCCGGCTGCGGCGCAACCTCCCCCAAGTGTGCTGGTTGTGGCGGGAACCACGCAAGGGTGACCTGCAAGTTCCAGATGGCCATGTGTAGGGCCTGCAGGAAGACAGGCCACATTGCAGCGGTCTACCGTAACTGTTCCAGAGACGGCCTACACGAGCTCCATCCAGAGGATGCGTCACTGCAAGGTACTGGGGCCCATCAGCGTACTACCATAGACTATTTTGAAAGCCGGAGGGCCATCAGCAACACAGGGGTCCCCCAGCTGCTCACCCTCAAAATTAAACAGGACATCTATTTGCAAGGCATTCCCTGCAAAATGGAGCTTGACTCCGGTTCTGCAGTCTCAGTAATTTCACATGAGACTTTTAAATTTGTGTGCGGCCCGAGCAAGTGGTGGGCCAAATTGAGGCCTTCCAGCATAACCTTAACCGATTTCCAACACGCCCCCATAAAAATCAAGGGGGAGGCCACCCTTTTGGTGTGGTTCAAGAACTTCCAAGGGCACTTGGATATTCTCATGGTCGAGGGCCGGAGGACTAGCCTAGTCAGGTTGGACTGGTTTAAGGCCCTAGGCATAGGGATCTCAGGCATCCATAGCACCCAGGCCAACAGCATCGAAGCCATCTGCAAAGCGTTTGCAGACATATTCAATGACAAATTAGGCAGGTACACCGGGCCCCCCATCTCCTTTAAACTGAACCCCAACGTTCTACCCATGAGGATCAAACCCCGGAGAGTCCCCTTCGCACTCAAACATAAGATTGAGGGTGAACTAGATAAGCTAGTGGAACAGGGGTTTTTACAGCCGGTAGAAGGGGGAGAGTGGGAGACTCCCATAGTTACCCCCCTCAAATCCAACAGGGAAGTGAGAATCTGCACTGATTATAAATGCACGATAAATCGGGCCCTTAATCAGCACGCTTACCCGGTTCCAACGGTCAGCCACGTTCTTGCTTCCCTTCAAGGTGGTGCCATCTTCACAAAGCTGGATCTCGCACAGGCGTACCAGCAGCTGCCGGTTACCTGGGAAATGGCAGGTGCCCAAACAATAGTCATGCACAGAGGAGCCTTCAGAGTTAACTGTTTGCAGTTCAGTGTCAGTGCAGCTCCAGGAATATTCCAGGAGGTAATGGAGCAGACTCTAAAGGGCATTCCAGGGGTATGCCCTTACTTTGATGATGTCCTCATCGCAGGGGACACAGAAGAGCTGTTGGCTGAGAGATTGCAGGCAGTTTTAGGTAGGTTTTGCTCTGCAGGTTTCAAATTAAAAAGAGACAAGTGCTGCATTGGCATTAAAGCCACAGAATTTTTAGGTTTTAAAATTGATGCCAAAGGGATTCACCCTGCAGAATCCAAAGTGAGGGCAATCAAAATGGCCCCCACCCCTAAGAACAAGGCGGAACTGCAAACCTTCCTTGGGCTCCTAAACTTCTACCACTCTTTCCTCCCCCATAAGGCAGCGATCGCTGAGCCCTTGCACAGGCTTCTAGACAAGAAGCCTGCATGGAACTGGACCAAGGTCCACGAAAAAAGTTTTCAAAATTTAAAAGAATTACTGTCCAGCAAATCTGCAGTCACACACTTCATTGAGTCAAAGCCCATCTGCATCGCGTGCGATGCCTCCCCCTATGGAGTGGGTGCAGTGCTGAGTCATCTAGAAGGAAATGGGGAACAGGTGCCCATCACATACTACTCCAGAACATTGTCAGGGGCAGAAAGGAATTACACCCAGATCGACAAGGAAGCCCTGGCAATAGTGGCTGGGGTCAAAAAATTCCATGCCTACCTCTATGGCAGGGAGTTCACCATATTCACTGATCATAAGCCTCTATTGGGGCTGTTCACTACAGACAAACAAACCCTCCAAATTCTATCCCCAAGGATGCTCAGGTGGTCCATATTCCTATCTGCATACACCTATAAACTGGTTCACAAACCATGCAAAGAAATGGGCCATGCAGATGAGTTAAGTAGGTTACCCCTAGCAAACTCAGAACCCGATCTGGTGCCAGCAGCCCAAATACTGGCCATCCAGGACCTACCCGAATGCCCCCTACATGCAAAGGACATAGCTGCTGAGACAACATCAGACAGAATCCTGAGCAGGGTTCAGTCTTGGGTAGTCACAGGGTGGCAAGAGAAGAGTCCAGGCCCAGAATTCCAGGCTTACTTCACAAGGAGGCATAAATTGTCTGCCCACAAGGGATGCCTATTGTGGGGTAGTAGGGTCATTATTCCGGAGACACTGAGGGACGGAGTCATACAGTCGTTACACGAAGGGCACCCAGGCATAGTTAGGATGAAGGCATTAGCGAGAAGTTACCTGTGGTGGCCAGGTCTAGAGAAGACAGTAGAGGAACGGGTACACAGTTGCTACACCTGCCAAAGGTCCAGGCTGGAGCTGCCCCATGCACCTGTCTACAAATGGGAGGCAACACACACCCCCTGGTCCAGGGTCCACATTGATTACGCTGGCCCTTTCCAATGACAGCTATTCCTAGTGGTGGTAGACAGCCACTCCAAATGGCTAGAGGTAGTGCCAGTCACTAATATGACCACAGCCAAAACAATCCAAGTGCTCAGGGGGCTCTTTGCCACACATGGCCTCCCTGACATGTTGGTCTCAGATAACGGGCCTCAATTCACCTCTGCTGATTTCCAGGCATTCACGAAAGCCAACTTGATTAGGCACGTCACAGCCGCGCCCTTCCACCCGTCAACCAGTGGACAAGCAGAGCACATGGTGCAAACGACCATGGACGTATTGAAGCGCATCATCAGCGGTGACTGGCATCACAGGTTGGCACAATTCCTGTTAGCACAACATACCACACCATGCACAGCCACGGGGAGGAGCCCAGCGGAACTTTGTTGTGGCAGGCACCTCATCACCAAATTGGACAGGCTCCACCCCGACAGAGTGGCTACAGAGACTGAGCAACTACAGCCGGGAACTACAGTCCGGGACATGCGTGGATTCCAGGGGTGGTGGTTGACAGAACCAGGCCCTTATTCTACATTGTAGGAGTGGAGGCGGGCCAACAGATCACATGACACAAGTCAGGAAATGGGTTCCTGAAAGGTCACAGAACAACCAACCGGAGTACCACCCTCCATCGTCCACAAATCATCACTATCAACCCTACCAACAGACAACTGGACCCGAGCCCGAGGAGGACCTCTCGAACCCACTACTGTTGCCAGAGAGCCCTGCCTGGCCCAGGCAACAGCCAGCCCACAGCCATCATGACAACCCAGCCACAGGGTCAGACTCTGGGGTGGGTCAACCAGAAATGGCCAGCCAGCACTCAGCCACTGACTCTGCTGTCCAGGACAGGGGGGAAACCCTAAGACGGTCATCCAGGACTCATAGACCACCCGCCTATCTCGCCGAATGTGTGCGGACATGAGGGGAGGCAGAAGGGCATGGTATTATGGCGTGTCATTGTTAAGCCTGTTGTTACTGTATTGTAGTTATTTGCTGTTCACTCTATCGAAACTATTGTTTGTTCTTAAAGGGGGAAGGGGTGTTATGTATGGGGGTTTAAGAGATACAGTAAGCCGTGGCATAGCCAATACCACCAGGTGGCACTGTACCGAAACTGCTATGGCCGGTTAGTTTCAGCGGGAAACTAAGGTTTAAACTGATTGGCTGAGAGCGTACCTGGCCAGATATATAAAGGTACAGGTAACCCCTATTTTCCCAGTACAGTTTCTACCACCAATAAAGAGCCGCTATGCTGTACTCATCGGCCTGGCATCTTTCCTGCATTCCAGAACCCACTACACAATAAGATTAGCCTCAAGAGCTACAACCAGGCAACCTCAAGAACCATAAGGGATTGCCTAAATTTAAGGACTATAAACTTCACCACAAAAATAGCCTTCTTGGTAGTGGTCCCTTCTTAATGGAACATCATTCCCCCAAAAGTATAGTTGACTCGTAGCCTGTTGCTTTTCCCAAAGGCCCTAAAAACATTGTTTTGTCAGCATAGGGACCATGGATGGGAACAGAATCGATCCAGTGGCTGATTTGATTGTATTGTTGCTGGCATGAGTTATTTTTTAAATGGTTTTTATCATAAGGTAGATTGTTTTATTAAAAAAAATAAACTGCCTGACGTCACCTATGTGTGAACTGAGTAGCTACATAAATTTGTGCAATAAATAGAAATAAATACATAAATAGTTTAAGTAGATGCACGGCTATAAATATTGATATAAATGTGTTCATAATGAAGCTATATTTCCATGACCAAAATGACCAGAAACTGAAAATCTGCTTCCAGGTCAAAGACAAGGTACAGAATAATGCTTTTAGCAATGAATTATATTCTGAATTTTAGGGCTATTGCTTTTATTCTAAATGTATATAATGTACACTAGAGTTTCCTTTGGGGAGTTCCTTTGAACTATTGGATTTCTTGCAATATTTTGTGTAAGCAGCCTGCTCATCAAGACAGATATGATGAGGCGGTGATAACTAATGCCTGGTCAGGCATTCTCACTGTCCACAGGGACTTTCCTAAACTGCTAATGATTCAGTTTATTCACCCACATGGGTAAATTTCCTATGACTCTAATACATACATACTGAATTGGGCTGCAAGAGCAATATTGTATGGAAAGTCATATGTGATCCATCTCTCTCCCCCCTCCTTTTTAATGTTTGTCTCAAAACATATATATGATCATGAATTTAAAAATATAGGATTCATGGCAACTTCTCCAAAACTCTGATAATGCATCAGAAATTAGGCTATTAGAGTTAATAATTCCCAGTAGTCACTATTAAAATTAATACCTGTGGACTCACAGTGTCAAGTCCTTTCTGATTATAAAAGACAGGTAAGTTGAAGAAGGGGCTATGACACTCAAAGCAAGGAGAATCCAATGGATAATTAAGCTCATACAGGCCTCTGATTTAGCTGCACTGAATGCAAGACAAGTAGACGTGATATTTTACAGTTTTAATGATGGCAAAGAACCAATCTAACTTTACTGGAAAAATCAAGAATTGAACACTGGCTAGTTTTCTGGAATCTAAGGCTAAAAATTCACTTCCAGCAATTCCAATGCATACCAAACAACATCTAAAACATTCTACACATGATGGGTGATAAACAAAACCAATAGAATAAAAGCATCAGCTGAAAAGTTGAGCCAAACCTGTAGGAGAGACTTGAAAAATTATGTAAAATCTTGGCTGTATTTCTTCCTTTGCTCATTTAACTTAGAAAGGCAATGGCATGCTGTTTCAAGTAAAAGAAGAAAACCACATTATATGGAGGCCACAGTGGGATATAATCAGGGGACAAGCAAAGAAAGAAATAGTTTATTTATGGAAATGAGCAGCAAAAAGAAAGAAAGAAAGAAATGAGCAATGGTTAAAAACTAAGTAAGTCCATGGAAATGTAATAAACAATGGAAAAATCTGAGGTGAAGCCATGATTATCAGAGTCCTACAGAGGATTCTTAAATGTGCCAAGCTAAAACAAAGTCCTGGCTTGACAATTTCATTTAGTTTAAACTAGCCATACTAAGCCTAGCTTTTCCGTCAATGTTGTATTATAGTATATATTTGTGCATAGCAATCCTGCCATTAATCAAACTCTTTGGGGATAATGGGTGTTACAGTCCAATAGTTCTGAATAATATCAGGTCAGGAAAGGAGGTCCTTCAAAAAAGGATAATCAAAATCTATAAATGTAGTTGTGTGATTACACAAATGGCATATACAAGATCATTTAAAACACTTCTGAAATAATAGGGGAAGAGAATGGAAAGAACTATAAAAGCATCTTCTGCATAGTACTGAGAACTAGTTGTTATGAATCATGCAATTATTCCATACTATGAATATGTGTACTTCCCAATTCCTTGAAAAACAGAAGGAAATTGAAATCAGATAGTTTTTCCTTCAACAAGTTTCAAATTGCTGAGAATAGGCAGGGGAAGCCAGATAGCACCAATTCAGTAGGAGATTGCAAAACCAGCCCTTGCTTCTCCACTCTATACGAAAGAAAATGGACAATTATTTTTACATTTTATAGGCCACCTGATTCCCAACAACTCTGATCAGCTTACAATTAAAAATCTCCAAAACAATTATGAATAGCCTCAGAACCATACAACCAAAGAAATTCCATTCAATGGGGACTTGACCTTCACTCTGTCTCTAAGCCTAGAAGAATAGCCAAGTGTTTAATAAGTGCCTGAACATCATCAGGATCAAAAATAATATACTGCTGTGTCAGAAGCACCAACACTTTTCTGTGTGAAACGATATCAACAGTGATATCACTGTTCGCCAAAGGATGCCCAGTTGGGGCCTCCTTTTAGGTTCCTGTTAAGTTGCCCACTGAAGTGGTATCCATCTATCTACTCACGGTTACCCACTTTCAAACTGCTGGGTCGGCAGGACCTGGAACGTGTGATGGGAGCTCACCCTGTTGTATGGCAGCAACATGGTATCAAATGCGAGCCTGCCCGTTGTCAGCTCAGCTCTTAACCTCATGAGCCACCATATTCCTTAGGATCAAAAATAAATTGCTATTATCTTCTCTCCATCCACATTTTAGTATGAAGTTGTTGGACTGGTAAAGAAGGTGAAGATCCTTTTCCAAAGCTTTCTTTGGGTCTTCTCAAATACCAGGTGGATATTATCAGATATTATCAGCATGGCACAACAGTAGGACTTCTCTAAAGCCAAGCAGAAAAACTAAAGAAATTCCAGTTCTGGATTTGGTATATTTTCTAAAAAAAATCCAACAGAAAAATATTAGAAATTGTTAGCTGTGATTTAGAATAACACACAATATAACTAACCCTAAACAAAATGTATAGATTTATCATGAACCTTTATCTTTAAGGATAGTTAATAGGCAAGTTTCTGCATCTCCACAATAAGGACTAGATTTTACTCTTCACCAGCTATCTGAAGACAAAACCAGTTCATTTTTCTAGCTGGTGGGATTAGCTTCCAAGGAGAGAAATTCTAACTAATCAGTGTGTTGGATAAATGTATTGACAATGTGTAAGACCATTGTATTTCAAGGAATTTAGTGACATATTTTGATTTGTCCTTCACTTTTCTTTCTCCTTTACTCTTTCTAGAGTAGAAGGAGTCTAGAAGTCTAAAGCTCATTTGAAGCTAACCTATTTGTTTTTCTACCAAATAAAGAAGGAGGAGATCTTCACAAAGATGCAAGCCTGAAAAAGTCTCAGAATTTCAGTTCCCATCCCAAAATCATGTATTAAGCAGTCAATGTTACCAAGCAGTTCTTATATACCAAAGCAGGGCCATGAAGTCATGGTGCCAGGCTTTGATAACATGCAGTTGGGGTGATCTTGTTTGTGAGGACCTTCTGCACAGACCCTGGCAGAAATTGGTTGCTCTTAGGATAGTTATGCTGTCATTAAGGAGTTCTAATAGGTTATGAGAGATTTGGATATAATTTTGTTGGTATGTGTGCTTTTGATGTTATACTTTTAAATTTGTTTAATATTGTAGAAAAATACATTAGCATTATTATAAAATCAGTGTAGTGTAGTGGCCAAGGCATTGGGCTAGAAGTGGGAGGCTGTGAGTTCTAGTCCTACTTTTACATAAAGCAGCTGTGTGTCCTTGGGCTACTTTCTCTCAGCCCTAAAAAGAAAGACAATGGTAAGCCAATTCCAGAAAGCCATGCAAAAAAAAAAAAAAAACTACAGCCACATGCAATTGCCAGGAGTTAAACTGTTGACTCAGAGGGACAACAGCACTCTATATAAGAAAATAAGCACTTAATAACTTATGTTAATTAGTCACATAGACATGAAGAACTGGGTCATGTATAAAACAATAGACAAAAGAGAGATAAACTATATCAATAACTTTTTATTTGTAGTTTTTTAGATGCCTACCTTTCCTGCAATGGGAACACCTTATCCAATCAGTATGCACCATGTGTTTGCTTGCATTGCACATGTGTAAAAGTTAATAAAAGACTCTGCTGATGATAGCGTTGGCATCTGATCCTGTGGGATAGGACCAGTGATCACTGCTAAAGAAGTTTCTAATAAAGAAAAAAATTCTCATTACATGCTGGCATACTTTAATTGAATGAAGAAATCAATTTTTCCACAAGAATTGGTGTCAGCATTGAGATGAAAGCTTTGATTAGTCAGTATCTGAGAGACACGAGAATAAGGAACTCATGGACAATTTTGTCCTTCCTTTGTTCCAACTTTTCCCTGAGGCCCTCACCGATTTAAAAAAAAAGAAAGAGAAAGAACAGGTCATCCTATGAATACCTAGGCTTGCATCTGAGGGACCCCAGTTTTTTTTCCCTATTAGATGGAGAATATCCTATACAAATGTGGAACTATGTGTTAATTACAAAGGAAAAAATATAACATACATACAAAACTATTTAGAAATATAATAAAACTGGTAGATTGACCACCATCTTCCACTTCTCCCTCCTGGCTTTATCCACAACTGTGAGAATAGCCCATGTGAAAAGGTGTATTAGTAGGCCTATTCTGAAGATATTTTATGTACTAATCTCTCCAGTAAAACTAACATTTTAATTGGTTACAAAGCAAGATTGGCAGCAAACAAATTATTTTATTTATTTTATTTTATTTTACTTTATTTTATTGCTTTATTATTATTTACTTATTAATAAATGGTTTTCTCAGTGGCTGACTAGAAAACCCAGATACAGCATTGATACTAATGAGAGGAAGAGGAGGAGGAGGAGGAGGAGGAGGAGGAGGAGGAGGACAGTTCTGAATTCTAGTTCTTGAGAATGATTCTTAGTTTAACATACAGATCCATTTTTGTCTACACCATTGAGAATGCTTTGGAATGGAAGGAATGAAATATGGTTTGGCATGCATGGGATACTCACATAACCACTGTGTGCACTGGCATAAGGTAGCTGTGTGTTTTTCCAGGTTGCGCTTTGCAATGGTGCAACATCATTCTAGAAGAAGATTTAGTTTAGATTTTAAGGGCTGTTGACAAATGCTGTGTTTGGGCTGACACATGCTCTAAACCACTTTTCCCCCTTCAAATGTCATAGAACCCTAGAACAGTGTTTAGAATAAGGCTGGCTTCATGAATGCTTAAAAACCATGAGAAAGGCATATGGCGTAGACACTCAATATGGTGTTAATGAGAAAGATTTTTCTCAATGTCAATTACACTTTCAGAGGAGGGATTTTTTTCAGACTGATATGGAAAGGAAAGTGTTCAAATGCACCCATATGCTTGTGCAACACTTTTTAAAGCATTAAAAATGTACATTATCTGCAGAATGCAGATATTAGTCCAGGCTTCTTCTGCTTCAGTTATGGATTACTTGAGGCACTACAGAGGCTTCTTCTCTTCCTACTTTTAGTAAATAATATTTTAATTCTGTTACACTGTTTTGATTGCCTCTTTAATTGCTTTGCTTCTGCTTTAATGCTTTATTGCCTTATTCTTTCTCAGCCATTTTTAATATTTGCATTTAGTATTTATATTGCATGCTCCATTGTGTATGCCTGGATCAAAGAGCATGGTAAGAATGGAATGAATGAATAAAAATAAACTAATATCAAAACCGCATACTTTACAAAAACTGTGATAATGTTCCCTCACCAAGAGAGACAAGAAAAAAGAATCTGAGAACAGTAGTTCAGAAAGACGGCTTCAAACAACTAATATTTAACCTGACTTAAGTTTATGATGAAGATGTATCTCCAAAGTAGCAGCCTTTTGAGCAGATGCAAAGTGTCAAAGTATATACACAGAGGTTTTCAGTTTATCTGCACATATGTTTGCACCACTAAGCAACTAGTTATTTTTTATTGAAAAGTTTTAAAATACATTTTTAGAACATATACCCCATCTCCCCCACCCCCCTCCCCTTCCCACCCTTCCCAACACACACATCCCAACTTCCCAGAGCTGAATACAGGGTATTACATCATACAATCTTACTCTAAAATAATCTAATTACTGTAATTACCCTTTAAATCCTATCGCACTTTAACTCTCCTTAGCCATAGAAAAGATAAATATGAAAACTCATAAATGTTCCTCTCCACGGAAATCTTTAGTAAAAGGTGAAATATTTATACGATCTGAAGAGAAACCAGAGTATTAAGCAACTAGTTATTAAACAGCTAACTTTCAGTATTAGGACTTTTGAGAAGAGTTTGGTGAGAATCTGAATTCAAAGAAAACTTGATCTGGATGATCAGACTAGGTGATTTTAAGAAATGAAAAGTCAAAGCTCTATAAAAATGTTACAGTGCAGAATATTCCCTTCTCTTCTTCTTCATGATGTTGATCCTCATTCCATGGTTACTGAGCATGTTTAGTCTCTATTGCAAAATTCTGAAAAAGTTCAGAGAAGAGCAACTAAAATGATCAAAGGCCTGGAGACTAAAACATATGAAGAACAGCTGCAGGACTTGGGTTTGGCTAGTCTAAAGAAAAGAAGAAACGGGCGACATGATAGCAGTATTCCAGTATTTGAGGGGCTGCCACAAAGAGGGCACCAGAGGGCAGGAAAAGAAACAATGGTTGGAAACTGACCAAAGAGAGAAGCAACCTGGAATTAAGGAGAAACTTCCTAACATTGAGGACAATTAACCAGTGGAACAGCTTGACTTCAGAAGTCATGGGTGCTCCATCACCGGAGATTTTAAAGAAGAGACTAGAGTCATTTGTCTGAAATGGTATTGGTTCTCCTGCTTGAGCAGGGGGCTGGACCAGAAGACCTCCAAGGTCCCTTTCTATTCTGTTCTGTTCTGCTCTGCTCTGTTCTGTTCTATTTCTTTCTGAGTAGAGAGAGGTACTCCCTAAAACATTTTTCCCTTTTTTCTACTTGTGGGCCTCTCAAACCTGCCAACCCATACCATTTTAGCTATTTTCTTTTATTTATTACACTTATATTGAATCATAGAATTATAAGGTTGCAGAGTTGGGAGGTCTGTTTAGCTCAATTAGTCCTCTCTGATGTTCAAATTCAAATTATAACATCCCCAGAAGGATGGATGCCTAACCTCTGCTTAAACACATCCAGTGAAAGGGAGGTCACCATCTATCTTTGGTTAACTGGGTTCAGTTTCAAAGTGTTTTATGGTTGGAAGTTTCTGCTAGCATTTAATCAAGAACTAATGGACACAAGTCTGACATTAGGACTCAAAACAAGGGCAGAGTAATAGCAGAGCATTTTAACCTTCCAGGACTCTCCATTATGGATCTCAAAATGGCTGCTATGGAACAAAGGTTTCAAGCTATCTCAGGAGGTCTTTATACAATGGGGTTTTAACACTTGTATAACACTATACTACTTGCAGAGAGACATTCTGAGGTAGTAATTAAGACATCATGCTAGAAACTGAGAGACTGTGTTCTAATCCCATTTTAGGCATAAAGCCAGTTAATGACCTTGGACCAGTCATACACTTTCTCATCATAGGAAGAAAGCAATGGCAAACCACATTTTTTACCAAGAAAAATCAAGACTGTTTTGAAAGCACAACCCCCTCAATAGACACACACACACAAAGATATTTATAATTTGTCTCACACATAGACTGCATCTGCCTCTGATCTTTTCTCCTCTACTACATCCCAATGTAAATCCTATATCAGTTTAACCACTCCATGCATCTGATGAAGCAAGCTGTACTTCACAAAGGCTTATGCCTTTTAATAAAATGTGTTGATCTGAAAACATGTTACCCAGCTCCTGATTTTTAACCTATCTTCCAGATTTGATACGATGTGAGATATATGATATGATGTGATATGATTTCATTACTTTGTGTCCTGCACTCTGTAATAATAAAGAACAGCCCATCTTCTATCTGAAACATCCTTTCAGGTTGTTCTTATGTACCTTTCAGTATAACCATGCCCAGTTCTTTTAGTCGTGCCTGTTTCTAAACTCTTGCTCATATGCATTGTCATTCTCTAAACCTCTTCCAATTTCCATGAATGTTTTCTAATCTCACTGACCCCTCAGCTCAGCCCAGGGCACCCAGCCATTTCTGGAGAAAGGAAAAGGATATGTCCAAGGAAGAAAAAAATCATAGCCAAATGTTCCATTTCAATACTGATCATGAAAGAAGTAGAAAAACCTATTTGGGGGGAACAGTCTTGGCAAAAGCATAGAGGACTGATTTCTTATTGAAAAGAAAACATTGGCCTTAAAAGGGTTTTATACACAATTTGCTTCCTTATGATAGTTGGATGGTTGCTTCTGGTGTCAATGGTGATCAAGTCATGCTCCAATTGCTGCTATCTTTGCTTTGGTTTTGCCACAGTTATTCTATTACTATTTGCATGCTTTATATTTTGTTTTCCTCTTCAGTTCTTTCTCTTCTATTCTTCTGCCACATCCACTGCCCAGACTTCTTTGTCTTTTTTATCAACAATTGTTAAGTCTGTGTTGTTATATGGCAGATATCTGTTTGAATTTAAAAGTCCCAGAGCAGTTTAGCTGCTTCATTTTCTATGATCCCACCAGTTCTTGCTTGCAGGCATATATTTTTTTCAGATATTCAATGCACCATTGTTGCTACTTTGTCATGCCCTTGCTTATAGCCAGTCTGTGTGATCTTGCAGCAGCTAACCAGGTGATCCACTATTTTTTTACCTTCTTTGCAGAGGAAGCATTTGCTGTCTGTTTATGTCTTTTCAGATCTGGCTTTATACACATTGGTTCACAAGAATGGTCTTGTACAGCCAGTCTCTCGTAGTCTTTCTTTAACTTACCAATTGTTAGCCATTGTCAGGTCAGCATTACTTGCTATTTTTTAAATCTACTGGCTATGTAAAATTCTGTCTTGCATCTTCTTCACTGTTCTTTAGATATTTTTCCAATACCCTTTTTTCCCTTTAATTATCTGATGTTCTTGCAACATTCCATGTTTACCTGTTTTACTTGATAAATAAGAGTCCATCAACATTGCTGGAAGAATGAAGGACATCATTCACTGTCATTATTTTTCTGGTCTTTCTATCCAGGGCTTTTAATTCTATTTGAGTCCATTATTCCATCTAATAACTGGAATGTATCAGATGATTGGAATTGCCCAGGTGTCAATTGCCTTGATAGTATTTGGTGGAGCAGTGGGCTAATGCCTCCTTAAGTAACACCAGCTGCCTGCAATTAGTGCAGGTTCGCATCCCACCAGGCTCAAGGTTGACTCAGCCTTCCAGGTAGGTAAAATGAGGACCCATATTGTTGGGGGCAATAAGCTGACTTTGTAATAATGCCGCTTGGGGTTTGTGTGAAAGCCCTAATAAGCAGGCATATACATAAAATGAAGGCTACTGTTAAGCTTGTAAGCCGCCCTGAGTCTTCGGAGAAGGGCGGGATATAAATGGAAATAAAATAAAAAATAAAATAAATAAAATAAATTTCCTCCACTGAGTTTGGATTTTATTATTATTAAATTTATTTGCTGCCCATCTCATGATTGAAGGAGACTCTGAACAGCTTACACAAAGTTGTATAAAAGATGGATAGAATCTACTTTCTGTCTATCATACCACAATGAACAGAAAACAGGTTCCTGTGGAATGCTTTAAAAAAAATCTTCCTAAAGTTTAGAGGAGTTTAGCATTTTGTCCATGAAATGAATTACATAGGAAGATGGTACACTCGCTTTCTTTGAATGCCTTCAAGAAAAGGCTGGAGACCAATCTGTCCAAATCTATTTATCTGGATTTCCGTAAGGAGCCGGAGGTTGGGGTTGTGGGCCTGAATGATCATTTCCAACTCATTATTCTGTGATTTTGCACAAAGACTGATGGTCAGATCTGAGTCTAGCATTAGCATATACTGCCTCTGCTTCTCCCAACATTGTAGTCTCTGAATCTGTTGAGGTACAATCTCCTGATCCTGCAAGACAAATGGTAGCAAACCTGGTTGAAGACATAATAGATAGGCACATATTACTACTATGGAAAAATTTTTATAATATTTTGCTTCTATAACATTTCTCCTAGCAATTATTATTAAGAACTTCTGGAAGACAGTCCAACCATAATTATTTCCCCCTCCCTCTCTGCCAAGCCTATCCTTAAACAAAAGCAAAGAATCAACCAATATCAAGTGATTGCAGTTGGTAGCATTTACTTAATTTTATACTACAATTTCCATGAGGGATTATTTCAATTTCTTCTTATAGGCTACACTTAGAAAGCAGTATGAGACTCAATCAACTGCCACTATAGGTTTTTTTTTTAATTTGGAAGGCTACAAGGACACTCTTTATTTCTTCATAGATCTCTCAAAGGCCTAAACTAATTAGCACTTATTAGAAAACAAATTAGAATGCATTTCATTTCTCCATATGGCAAAAGTGTGAACTACAGCACAAGACTAGGGTGGTGACAGAGCTAGCCTAATGACTTGCAATGAATAATTTATTTGACAAGTTGTGTCTTTCTGTCTGTTTTTGGATTGTACAAGAACAGATTATTTTAAGAAAAACATTCAATATTCAGAATGATTTAGGTGCTAAATTCATGCTAGCATGCAAATAAATGTCCACACATAAACAACACTTACATATGAAAATCAGTTGTCATGTTTTCATTTGTATGAAATGTCATGTAAGATTATCCAAGGAATAACCGCCTCAGAAGTGGTGCTTGACTCCTGGAATTAATTAATAGACAAGCTATAATGTCACAAAAAGAATAGAGAAAAAAACCCCAATCAGAATAAAGTTAATGTGGCTAGCCTGAGATTAGCTATGATGCAGTGGCTAAAGTTTTGGACAAGGACCAGGAAAACCCAGATTTGCATCCATCCTGAACCGTAGAAGCTCCATGAGTAACTTTGGAGCAGTCATTTTTTAATGGAATTTTTTTTTACTAAATTGCTAGTAAAAAAAACTCCTTTTGCTCTTCATGAAAAAGTGAGATACAAATCAAAGAACAGTTTCATAAATTAGAAATATAATAAGTCTATATGCTATTAATAGGGAGCAAAGGAACAAACTCTGAGAAAAGAAAACTGCAACTTGAAGAAAATGATGGAAGACATAAATCAATGGCATCGTCACATTCCACAAACTGAATGCAGAACATTATCCCAGACCTATAATTTTGCAATTGGGCAGGATTACTCATCAGAGAATGTGAGAGTGAAGACACAGTTATGTAAAAAAAAATCAAAAGCAGCAGTACAGAAAATTACCATAACCATGAATTATACTTATAAATATTCCTATAATTCAAATTTGGTATAGCCCAAGTACAATCCACAAGAATCTACATAAAATTAACTGAAATGAGTGGAAGTTGTACCAAAGCATAACATGCATCACTATCATCATCTTCCCCCAGGATGGGGGGAGGGGGCAGAATAATTTCTAATGAAACTAGATGTCAATGTGTAGTTTAACATTATAGGTAGGGCATTAAGTATATTGGTCTTCCAGCACTTCCTAACTGTCTGAAGTAAAGTCCTGAGAATCTCCTTCTAGTGTATGACTTTAGGTTAGAGTTCAATTCTTATGTCTGTTTGTTGTTTTTCACATTTCTAAACCATCTGTTCCTTTCCTTATGAAATCAAAACAATCCGAAACTTTTAGCAGTTTTTGGGTTTGAATAATCTATAATAGCAGTATTCCAGTATTTGAGAGGCTGCCACTAAGAAGAGGGGTCAACTTATTCTCCAATGCACCAGAAACAATGGATGGAAACTAATCAAGGAGACAAGCAACCTGGAATTAAGGAGAAAGTTCCTAACAGTGAGAACAATTAACTAGTGGAAAAGTTTGCCTTCAGAAGTTGTGGATGCTACACTAGAAGACCTCCAAGGTCCCTTCCAGCTCTACTCTGATTCTAATTCAGTGTACAGTTCTAGCTTAATGGTAACTGAAACTGGTGGAAAGTTTGTAATAACAGAATTTAGTGAAGCTCAGAGTTCAGCTAAACATTGGTACCCCAGCAGGTTTTAAAATTAACAAAAAGGAGACAAAGAGGTTAATAAAAAATATGGAGATACGGGATCAAACTGAATTGATGAATAAAACCAGTGTTAAGATTAAGAAGAAAATAAATACTTGGGTATTACTATGAAAAATACAAATTGTATATTAGTTCAAAATAATTATGTTAAGACATGAAATGAAGACTATTTACTTCCAAGAAATACACATCAATGTATCAGTCAGAAATTCAGGGTATAACTTTGCTTAATAAAATAAGCATTCAAAATGCTATGTTCACTGAGGAGTACTTCTATTAGTCTGAGTTTAGTATTACTTTATAAATTGTTCCTGTACTCCTGTGTTTCACAACATCAGAATTTTTAGCAATTCTTTTCTCCCTGAGCCAACTGAACTTCCGGCTAACCTGTAGTTCAAGAAGAAATGCTATGAACACAGAGAGCCAGTTTGGGTGTAGATTGGGTGTAGAGCTTAAGATATCGGTCCAAAAACCAGGAGACTGTGAGTTCTAGTCCCACCTCAGAGAAAAAGCCAATTGGGTGGCCTTGAGCCAGTCACTCTCTCACTTTCTTTCAGCCTTAAGAAGGAGCCAATGGCAAACCATTTCCGAAATCTTACCTTGACAACTGCAGGTACTTTTCCAAGCAGTCACCAGGAATCAGCAACTGTTTGAAGGCATAAAAGAAAAAGTTTCCATAGGTGAAAATACCTATCACGTCTCAGCTCTCTGAAGGAGTCAGACACCAGATATACCTCACTACCCTTTCACTGTGGTTTTTAACTGAGCTGATGGCAGTTTGCCACTTCTCCATCACAGTAACTAGGATTTTTTCCTTCCATGCAAAAATACACACATGCAAGGAGGAGCGGACAAAGTTGGGATATTGGCTGGATGTTTTTCCCTGTTAACTACTGGAAAGAGTTCTGTTTGTCTTATTGTACTGAATACTTAGTATAGGAGCATCTACTTCTAGGAATACATCTCTGTGGCTTTAAGTGAACACCCAAGGTTGCATAGCAATAGTTCTAAACTCTGGAATAAGTACAGCCAGTGGAATTGACCTTATTAAGTTATTACAATGTAGGTTTCCTGGACAGACCATTTCATTAGATGCAAAAACAATAAGCAACTGAAATAATCATCAATAAAACTAGGTTTCTCAGAGTTAATTCTTTGGATCCTAACATTTCGCTCTTTGCGGAGTCCATATTCTCATATTTTTAGCTGCAAAAAAAGCCAATGCAATCTTGGGCTGCATCAGAGGGAGAGTTTCAAGATCATGTGAAGTGATAGTATTGCTTTATACTGCATTGCTGAATACTGTCCATTTCTGGTCACCATGTTACAAAAAAGATATTGAGACCCTAGAAAAAGTGCAGTGAAAAGCAACAAAGATGATTAGGGGATTGGAGCTGAACAAAACAATGAACAGTTAAGGGAATTATGTATATCTAGACCAGGGGTCTTCAAACCTGGCCTTTTATGACTTGTGGACTTCAAGCCCCAGAATTCCTCAGCTAGCATGCCTGGCTGAGGAATTCTGGGAGTTGAAGTCCACAAGTCATAAAACAGCCAAGTCTGAAGACCCCTGATCTAGACTAACAAAGAGAGGTATGACATGATAGCAATCTTCCAGTACTTGTGGGACTGTGACAGAGTAGAGGGGTGGCCAACCTATTCTACAAAGTACCTGAGGGTGGACAAGAAGTAACAGGTGATGAGTTTTTAAACACAGATCCAGCCTAAAACTAAGTAAAGATTTCCTGCAGTTAGAACAATTAATCAATGGAACAACTGGCCTCCAGAAGTTATGGGTGTTCCATCACTGGAGATTTTCAAAAAAAAAGATTGAACAACCATTTATCCAGAATGATATAGGGTCTCCTGCTATGGCCAGAATTTAGACTAAAAAAACTCCAAACTTCTATGATATCTCCAAATTGCCCAGCCCAATTTAGTCAGATGGTTGAATCCCATGAGAGAGTTTTGCAATTAGGCACTTTATTATTGTTGCTGTTTCATAGTTTTCTGGTACAATTTGTTCTATTAATTATGAAAAATAAATACTTGTTTTTAAGCTTTCAGTATAGTATTTGGATGTAATATAATTTCATAGTGAGCAGATAATGCCATTTCCTTTTTTAGAAATAAATTTCTTTTTGTGAATTGGTAACATATGAGGATGTCACCTGTCTTAGATTATGTTACTCAATTTTACTATTAATAAACAGCTGAGCTCAATCTCTGGCTACAGTGTGACATAACTCAGACTGTTGGAACACAAATATGTTTAATTCAGCCCAGTCCACCAACAGTTTAAAGACACCATTACAATAAACTTTGGGCTGTCAGAATCATTGCTCTTCCCCATTGATGTCTTTCATTAACCAGAAAAATGGGATAGCAAAGTGTCTATTCTGATAGCTTTGGCAAAACAATTTTTTCATATCTGCTTCAAACAAGATGGTGGGTATCACATGGCAGGGCCAACCTCATAGGTCAATGCACAGAGTGCAATTAAATTAGAAACGTATGGACCATTACAGATTACTTAATAATAGTAATTTCTAACAATCAGATAAAATGAGCTATCTTTGACCAGGTCACTCTGATGCCCATATGTTATCTATAGAATTATGTAAAACATCCAATACAGATACCCTATGACCTAATTATTTTAAACATAGGTTTTGCTGTGATGTCCTTGGTGGTCTCTGAAACTGGTTGTTTGCTGGCAGACATTTCATCACCCAAGTAGGTAAGATTATCAGTGAAAGTGAGTATGGGGTTTGCTCCCAATAACTTTCCCTGGCAGTTGTGGGTAGGGGCAGGATTTTCTCCTTGGTAGTTCCTTGATTAGGAAAGTGTTTTCTGATTGATTGATTAATTGATTGATTGATTGTTGTTAATCCCTACTTATTTGGGAGTTGGTAGCTTTTTGTTTACTTCTTAACTTTTTTTATTTTCTGTTTTGAATGGTGTATATTTCTACTTAAGCCTTCTTTGTTTAGTTGCAGAATCTGAAAGTATGGTCCATTGTCTTTTGTCAGTGAGTTCTTTTAACTGTTGTAATCTAGTTGCTGTTTCTTTAGATTTTGACCATGAGAAGTACAAGATCCAGCTCAGCTACCATGTGCATATAGTTTTAGCCATTCTGTAAAGGCAGAACGTTGTCTGGGTTTTACCATCATGGAAGTAGTCTACCCTTCATACCCCTAGGTATAATACCATCCAATGCCATATGCTAAATTAATAAAATAAATAAATGATATGTAAATATGGTTTGTTTCTATGTGTCTACTGCGGCTGATTTATATGAATGCCAGGAATTCCTTAGCATTTTTTTATTTAGCTTGGTCTAGGTTCTGGATCTTTTGGTTTAACTTAAGATGTTTTGGAGGGCTTTAGTTAGTTTCCATGTTATAATGATGCCATATGGTTGTAATAGTCCACTGGTTGTTTCTGAGACTTTTTTTTATGTATGGTAATGCTATCCTTTTCATAGCTTGTGTTGATTGTGCTTTAGTGGATTGAGTGGTCAGTCACTTTTTGATCAAGTTGCATGCGGCCCATCTTGTTGAAATATGTCTTTTTTTCTTTTCTTTTCTTTTCTTTCTTTTTTTTTTTTTTGGTGTTCTGGATTGCTGCAGTGTATTTGTCTGAATAATGTTCCTGCACAGCTCCTCTTGTGAGAGGCTGTGTTTAGAAATGTAGCATTTAGTATGGGTTGTTTTTCAATAAATTTTCATTTCTAATTTCCCACCATTTCTTTGGTTGATGAGGATATCCAGAAATTAGTTGTTTTCTTCCTCCCTTGTGAATTCCTTCAAAGAAATTTTATTCCTTTGAAGATGTTGATAGTTTCATGTGCCTTCTCTAGTTTTCTTATTATGACAAAGGTATCATCTACACCAGATTCATACTTTTGGTTGTCTGAGAGGGTTATAGTATATAATTCTAGATACTGCATTACAGTCTTTACTATGCATCCTGGAATAGCAAAAGCAATAGCATTTATTGTATTTATTTATTTTATTTAGAAAATATATGTTGTTGTTGTTGTTAGCTGCAAAGTTGTGTCCAACCCATCGCGACCCTATGGACAATGTTCCTCCAGGCCTTCCTGTCCTCTACCGTCTTCTGGAGTCCATTTAAGCTCACGCCTACTGCTTCTGTGACTCCATCCAGCCACCTCATTCTCTGTCATCCCCTTCTTCTATTGCCCTCAAAAATATATACTGCTGCCTATTCGCACAGGGCTAGGTGTATATACATCCCATAGTGCTTTACTGCACTCTCTGGGCAGTTTACAATATAGAATCTGGGTCCTTAATTGACTGACCTCAGAAGAATGGAAGGTTAAATCAATCGTGAGCTCCATCAGAATCAAACTCCAGGCTGTGGGCAGAATTAGCCTGCAATATTGGACATTAACCACTGCACCATCAGAATGGTGAATCCATGGGTATTCCTCTGATATGTTGTAAGTAATCTGATATGTTGAACTGTATGCAGTGGTGGGATTCAAATATGTGAACAACTGATTGTCTGTGTAGATGCTGCTTCCAGAAGTCCATTCTGGGCCTGGGCAACAAAAAATTAGTTACCGGTTCTGCCAAACTGGTGCAAACTGTATGTATGCAGGGAATAAACCCCACATTCATTCACACTGATGATGTTATCTAGTTGGATATTGAAACATCTGCAAGCAAGCAACCAAGTTCAGAGAGCACCAAGGATTCCACACAATCCATTTAGGAAATTAGGAAACTGTAAAGTTAGAGGAGGTACAGAAAGAAGTGGCCAAAATAATCAAGAAATATGTTTAGAATATATGGACTGTTAGTTTAGTTTAGGGGGAGAGAAAGAGAGAGAAGGAGAGGGAGGGAGGGGCTTAATTATAAATTAATTTTATTGAGAAAAGAGATTTTCAATGAATCAGTTTTTTTTGGGTGCTGCATAGTGAACCAGCTTGCAGTGCTCTAAAATTTCAGAATGTAAATCTGGAGTAAAGGAATACAGAGATCCAGATTACTCTTGCTTTATCCTATGGCAACAGCTGTGAAATCTACTTTTCATACAGAAGTTACAAAATTTCATCTCCAATTAGGGTTAGAAGTGACCAATCCAGCTCCCTGTCCAAAATTATACCATCCTGGAAAATAGTTGTCCAATATTTTGTTAAAAACCTCCAATGATGGAGCAACCACAACTCAGGGAGGCAAACTATTCCATTGATTAATTGTTCAATATAATAATCATATTATATTATAGTTTATATATTATATTCAGTGATTTTTTTGTCATAGAACACACCAGAACGGCGTTCTGGCACTGTTTTTTGAACGGAAGAAAAAAAGCACTGATTATATTTATATAAAATTATGCCCTGTTTGATGTATTCCAGAATTAGAAAAATCATCCTATAAACAGTTCAAATACTTAGAAAAATGCTACAACTAAACTTATAAAAAAGCAAATATAAAAACAATTTGTGCTAAGCAATGGATTGCTTACTATGGTATTAAGCAAATTAGGCAATTAACTTACTGAACCACTCTGTAAGGAGTACAAACATAGCACTAATACTCTCTAGAAGACTGCATAGCAATTCCTGAAATTGAGATGCCTGAAAGATGTTTTATTCAAAAGAATTTAAAATCATTAGTTTTTCATTGCTTTGATGCCTGCAAACTCAGAGAATATGGCTGGAAAAGGACAAAGAAAAATGATTTAGCAAATTTTATTGCATTTTGAACTTCATTATGTCACAGCAATGTAAATAGGGTAACAGAACTTATTCATAAATTTGGAAGAACAATTATAACTTCATCTTTGGTTATACAGATCAGGTCGAAAAAGTAGGAAATCTTACAATGCACATCAAAGTTTTATGGATTACATACATCTCAACACTTGTGAATCATTGTCATACATATTATAGTTTTATGGCTTAGATACAGTATAATACAAATACTAGGAGTTAGCAGTAGTAGCACCCAGAATATTTATTTATTTATTTATTTTATTAATTTAATTTCTATACCGCCCTTCTCCCGGAGGACTCAGGGCAGTGTACAGGGCAATAAATACAATAAAAATACAATTTACAAAAGTTAAGATAAGAATTAAATAAAAAGCCCAAATTACAATAAAAATTGATTAAAATTAATATTAAAATACCCCAAACCCATCAGACCAGGCCGGCTTGTTCAAATAAATAAGTTTTCAGGTCACAGCGGAAGGAACGAAGGTCAGGAGCTGTCCGGAGCTCAACCGTTAAATGATTCCAAAGGTCCGGCACGCCCACAGAGAACACCCTCCCCTTGGGAGTCACCAGCCAACACTCTCTGACCGACGGCACCCTGAGGAGGCCCTCTATGTGTGACCGCACTGGACGAAGGGAAGTTGATGCCGCCAGCAGGTGCTCCCATAAGTAATCTGGACCCATGCCATTTAGGGCTTTATAGGTCATCACCAGCACCTTGAATCTCACCCAGAGGGAAACTGGAAGCCAATGCAGCTCACGGAGTAAAGGTGTTACATGGGAGTATCGGGAGACCCCCAACACAACTCGCACGGCCGCATTCTGCACCAGTTGAAGCCTCTGAGTGGTCCTCAAGGGCAGCCCCATGTAGAGAGGATTGCAGTAGTCTAAACAAGAGGTCACGAGCACATGAGTGACTGTACGCAAGGCATCCTGGTCCAGATAGGGCCACAACTGGCGCACCAGGTGAACCTGGGCAAAGGCCCCCCTAGTCACCGCTCCTATATGATCTTCCAGGGAGAGCTGTGAATCTAGGAGGACACCCAAGTTGCAAGCCCTATCTATAGGGGGTAATACCTCACCCCCATGGTTAAAGATGGAATGACCTGAATTTCCCAAGATGCCGGCACGTACAACCACTCAGTCTTTTCAGGATTGAGCCGAAGCCTGTTCCTCCCCATCCAGCCCCGAACTGCCTCCAGGCAACAGGACATCACATTGAGGGCATCACTGGGGTGGTTTGGGGTGGAGATGTAAAGCTGGGTATCATCAGCATACTGATGATACCCGACCCCAAAACCACAAATGATCTCACCCAGTGGCTTCATATAGATGTTAAACAGGAGAGGCGAGAGGACCGACCCTTGAGCAACTCCACAAACGAGAGGCCTCAGGGCCGACCTCTGCCCTCCTGCCAACACTGACTGCGAACGTCCCAGGAGGTAGGAGGAGAACCACTGCAAAACAGTGCCTCCCACTCCCAACCCCCTGAGACGCTGCAGTAAGATACCATGGTCGATGGTATCGAAAGCCGCTGAGAGGTCTAATAGGACTAGGACAGAGGAACAACCCCTGTCCCGAGCCTGCCAGAGATCATTCACCAGCGTGACCAATGCTGTCTCCGTGCTGTACCCAGGCCTGAAGCCTGATTGGTACGGGTCCAGATAATCAGCTTCCTCCAGGAACAAAGGGAGCTGATGCGCCACCATGCTCTCAACAACCTTCGCAAGAAAGCGAAGGTTGGAGACCGGTCGATAGTTGTTTAAAACAGCTGGGTCCAAGGCAGGCTTCTTGAGGAGGGGTCTCACCACCGCCTCCTTCAAGGCGGCGGGAAAACTACCCTGACTCAAAGAAGCAGATATCACTGCCTGGAGCCAGCCTTGTGTCCCCTCCCGAGCTGCATAAACCAGCCAGAAGGGGCACAGGTCCAATAAACACGTGGTGGAGCTCAGCCTCCGCATGATCCTGTCCACATCTTCATGAGTCACAGAATCGAACTCATCCCAGATAACATCACCAAGACCACCCATGTCCTCACCATCAGAGTCTGCCCAGTCGGAGTCCAAACCGGTCCGGATCCGAGCGATTTATCATCCACAGGCTAGCTTATCTGCATTAAAAGTCCTCAATGGCACTACATCCACATGAGAGAGAAGTAAGGAGTGGGGTACCACAAGGTTCTGTCTTAGGCCCAGTGCTCTTCAATATCTTCACCAATGATTTAGATGAGGGAATTGAAGGGGAACTCATCAAATTTGCAGATGACACCAAACTTTCAGGAATAGCCAATACCCCCAGAAGACAAACTCAGAATTAAAAAAGATCTTGACAGACTTGAACAATGGGCCCTATACAACAAAATAAGTTTCAATGTGGAGAAAAGCAAAGTCTTACACTTAGGCAGGAAAAAGGAACAAATACAGATTGGGCAAGACCTGGCTTAAAAACAGTAACTGTGAGAGGGACCTTGGAGTCCTAGTGGACGATCACTGGACTATGAGCCAGAAGTGTTCAGCAGCATCCAAAAAAAAAAGCTAATACAATCCTGGGTTGTATAAACAGAGGCATAGAATCAAGATCACATAAGGTATTAGTACCGCTTTATAAAACCTTAGTAAGACCACACCTTGAATACAGCAGCCTCTTTTGGTCACTATATCACAAAAAAGATGTTAAGAGTTTGGGGGAAAATTCAGAGAAGAGCAACTAAGATGATTAATGGTCTGGAGACCAAAACATACGAAGAATGGCTGTGGAACTTGGGTTTGGCTAGTCTAAAAAAAAAAAGAAATAGGGGAGACATGATAGCAGTATTCCAGTATTTGAGGGGCTGCCACAAGGAAGAGGGAGTCAGGTTGTTCACCAGAGTACCAGAGGGAAGGATGAGAAACAAAGAGAGAAGCAACCTGGAATTAAGGAGAAAGTTCCTGACAGTGAGGACAATCAACCAGTGGAATAGCTTACTCCCAGAAATCGTGGGTGCTCCATGACTGGAAATTTCCAAGAAGAGACTGGACAATCACCTGTCTGAGATGATATAGGGGGCTGGACTAGAAGACCTCCAAGGTACCTTCCAGCTCTGTTCTATTCTATTCTATTCTATTCTATTCTATTCTATTCTATTCTATTCTATTCTATTCTATTCTATTCTATTCTATTCTATTCTATTCTATTCTATTCTATTCTATTCTATTCTATTCTAAATACAACACGGATCTTGCCATCAACTCATGAGGGCTAGATAGACAGCAAACATTTTAAAAAATAATTAAATGGATAGTGAATGGATATCATTCAACTAACTCTGAAGGCACAGGTGGCTTAAACCAGAGGTCCATAACCTTTTGGGCACCAGGGACTGGTTACGTGGAGAGAGGTTTTTCTGTGGACCAGAGTGGGCATGGTTTTGTGTGCTGCCTGCATCCCGTGGATGGGGCTTTGCTTGTTTGTGTGGCCCGATTGCTGACATGCTGCGGTCTGGTACCAGTCCAAGGACCAGGGGTTGGGAACCCCTGACTTAAACCTTATTTATTTATTTTAGATTGATTCAAAACGTAATATGACTTTTTAAAGAAATGTTAACATTAAGCAATTTAAAAATCACTAAATAAATAATTGTAAGAGGTATGGTATTACTGTAGTCAAAATAGTCTCCTTCCTTCTCTAGTATTAAATTATTTCTGTATTCCTAATTTCAAAAAGCATTACATTAAGAAATAAGTTATCAGTGATGACAGGATAAGAAGTTTTCAGATTTGGAGAATTGAGATATTGACAGGCCATGCTCCTATCAGCAAGAGATTGGGGCATTACTGGGAATTTCAAATGTTACTAACCCTGGTGTTAATAATTATAGCCATAGTTGTCCATGAACAAATCCAAATGAATAGACAAGATTCAGCTTCAGGAGGGAACTGTTAATAGCTGCTTCTGAAGATGAATTGGAATTAAAATCCACCAAAAAGGGAAAAGTGGCTATAGTAATAATACTGCTGACAATCCTGTATAGAATTTCATTCAAATGTCCAAAAACAAGTTTGTTAGCAATTGGGGACCCAGCAGGGTGTCTACAGGGAATGGTCAACAAAGTCAAGTGATATTTTATAAGCAATAGATGCTGGTCTGTATTTGCACAGCTTTCTAGAAAAGGATTCAATCTACTTGGAGGCCTGGAGACTAAAACATATAGAGAACTGCTGCAGGACTTGGGTTTGGCTAGTCTAAAGAAAAGAAGAAATAGGGAGGACATGATAGCAGTATTCCAGTATTTGAGAGGCTGCCACAAAGAAGAGAGGGACAAATTATTCTCCAAAGTACCAGAGTGAAAGACAAGAAACAATGGTTGGAAACTGACCAAACAGAGAAGCAACCTGGAGTTAAGGAGAAACTTCTTAATAGTGAGGACAATTAACCAGTGGAACAGCTTGCCTTCAGAAATCATGGGTGCTTCATCACTGGAGCTTTTTAAGAAGAAACTGGACAGTCACTTGTCTGAGATGGTTTAGGTCAGGGAACCTTGGCTCTTTTTATGACTTGTGGCCTTCAATACCCAGAATTCCTGAACCAGCCACACTGATTCAGGAATTCTGGGAGTTGAAGTCCACAAGTCATAAAAGAACCAAGGTTCCCTATCCCCTGGTATAAGTTCTCCTGCTTGAGCAGGAGGCTGGACTAGAAGACCTCCAAGGTCCCTTCCAGCTCTATTCTATTCTATTCTATTCTATTCTATTCTATTCTATTCTATTCTATTCTATTCTATTCTATTCTATTCTATTCTACCCCGTAAAACCTGGTCCATCTTCAATAGGATGAGGACTCAAGATGGGAGATGTTCTGTCTGGAATGTACTGTAGCTGAGGTGGTCCAAAGGAGATAGTGCAACATATTGTGGAACAATGCTGTCTGAGTGTATATCAGGGAAACCCCTGAGATTTTTTGTATGCAACTCCATCATTCAGAAGAGGTTGCAGGAATGAGTATGTCTAGTCTAGTAAAAATTATCTGAAATGGTATAGGGTTTCCTGCCTGAGCAGGGGGTTAGACTAGATGACCTCCAAGGTCCCTTCCAACTTTACTATTATGATTATGATTAAAAAGAAAGACATGATATCAGTGTTCTAATATTTGAGAGGCAGCCACAAAATTTATTTTCCAAAGCACCAAAAGGCAGGACAAAAAGTAATGGGTGGAAACTAACCAAAGAAAGAAGCAACCTAGAACTAAGGAGAAACTTCCTTACAGGGAGAACAATCAACCAGTCGAACAGCTTGCCTTCAAAAGTTGTGGGTGCTCTAATGCTGGAGAAGAGACTGGACAGCCATTTGTCTGAAATGGCATAGCGTCTCCTGCTTAAGCAGGGGTTTGGACTAGAAAACCTCCAAGGTCCCTTCCAACTCTGATAATATTCTATATTCTGTTCTATATAATGACTATGTATATGGGCTAGCTCTGAATTTGTAAATAGAGTAAAAAGTTTCATATTTGTTCATTGAGAATGGATGTGCTTTTTAACATTTTTGTCATATGCCAAATAAATAAACAAACAAACACACAAATTGCATCTATGTCTCTATCCATAGGAAGATACTTCAGTACTCAAAGTCTTTATTACTTTTTTAATTTCAAGTCCACACATAGGATATTTTTCACACTAACAATTGTTCAGACAACCTGTTTTATGGTTTGGGGAAAATGATATATAGGTAAACCTCAGCTCCCTTTTAGAACAATACTATTTTCCATTTACATTTTTAGTTTCCTGTTTGTATATTCTGGTCAGCCCGGTCTTGTATTAAGCTAAAGTGAGAAGAGTACAGGATTTGTAATCATCCTTAAAATGTTTCTTGGCCAGAAAATGCTCCCAATTTATATGATGCATTACCTATGCTATGTTCTAAAACACCGTGCTGGCCGACACACATAATGTATGCAAATTACAAGCATATACAAATCCTATTCTTCGCATTCTGAATGATTCCTTGACCTTTCCCCCCCCCCTCTGTTGGTTTCTCTTAGCAAAGACATAGCTGCAACCTTATCACCTCTTTTAACAGCATTTCCCTAATCCTTAGGCAGCATGTAAATCCTTTTCCTTTCTTTGAAAATGTTTTCCATATTACATCCTGCTTTCAGAGCTGTATTTCAAAGTGTCATTTTAATCCTCTGTATTTTAGTGATAACCTGGAATATTGTTGTCATTTTAGGCATTCCAGTCACATCTTGCTGTGCTGCATGTGAAGCTTTCACAGAGGAACAAATGCTTCAGGCAAAGTGAACTCTGAACTCTGGTGACATCAAAATTCTTACTGTGCAGTCTACAAAGCTTAACTTAAGTTCATTAGTAACACATTTACATTATAGAGTTTGCACTGGATTGCTTTTCAAATAAAAAGTTGGAGTTGGAAGAAGAGGAAGAAGAAGAAAAGGAGGTCAAGAGATGAGCTCAGAACAGATATTAAAAGCCCACACAAAATACAGGAGGATCTTGACAAAATACAAGAGGATCTTGACAGACTTGAACATTGGGTGCTATCTAACAAAATGAAATTCAATGGTGAAAAAAGTGAGGTTCTACATTTAGGCAAGAAAAACCAAATGCACAAGTATAGTATAGGTGGTACCTCGCTCAATAGTAGTAACTGTGAGAGGGATCTCGGAGTCCTAGTAGACAATTATTTCAATATGTGTTGCCCAAAAAGCCAACACAGTGCTAGGCTTCATTAACAGAGGGATAGAATCAAGATCATGTGAAGTGTTAATACCACTTTACAATGCCTTGGTAAGGCCACACTTGGAATACTGCATCTAGTTTTGGTCAGCACGATGTTAAAAAATATGTTGAGACTCTAGAAAGAGTACAGAGGAGGGCAACAAAGATGATTAGGGGACTGGAGGCTAAAACATATAGGGAACAGTTGCTCGAATTGGGTATATCTAATTTAATGAAGAGAAGGACAAGGGGTGACATGATAGCAGTGTTCCAATATCTCAGGGGTTGCCACAAGGAAGAGGGAGTCAAGCTATTCTCCAAAGCACCTGAAGGCAGGACAAGAAACAATGGAAACTAATGGATGGAAACTAATCAAAGAGAGAAGCAACGTAGAACTAAAGAGAAAATTCCTGACAGTTAGAACAATTAATCAGCAGAGCAACCTGCCTCTAGAAGCTGTGAATGCTCCAACACTGGAAGTCTTTAAAAAGAGACTGGTTACAGACATTTGTCTGAAATGGTATAAGGTTTCCTGCCTGAGCATGGGATTGGACTAGAAAGACCTCCAAGGTCCCTTCCAACTTTATTATTATTATTACTATTATTGATCATCGCACAGTCAGCCAGATGTTCAGACTGGATTTGGCATTTTTGTCTACCTATCGAGTCTTTACCAAGGGCTCGATGTGGATGTTTAATGGTATTATAGATATCATCGCAGGATGGAAGCAGTTCCTAGTAAGGCCGCCTTTTGCAATTGACTAATGGCGAATTTGTCAATGCCAATGGTGTTCAAGTGGTGCTCCAGTTGTTTTGGGATTGCACTCAAGGTGCCTATTACTATTGGTACTACCCTTGCTTGCCTTTGCCACAGTCTTTCTATTTCTATTAGTAGGTCTTTGTATTTTGTTATCTTCTCCAGTTCTTTCTCGTCTATTCTGCTGTTTCCAGGCACTGCCATGTCCACTATCCAGACTTTTTTGACTTTCTTATCGACAAGTGTTAAGTCCAGGGTGTTATGTTGCAGGTGCTTGTCTGTTTGAATTCTGAAGTCCCAGAGCAGTTTAACTTTATCATTTTCTATGACTTTCTCTATTTTATGATCTCACCAGTTCTTGCTTACAGGCAAATAATATTACTTGCAGATATTATTATTATTATTATTATTATTATTATTATTATTATTATTATTATTATTATTATTGTTGTTGTTGTTGTTGTTGTTGTTGTTGTTGTTGTTGTTGTTGTTGTTATTATTATTAAATACTTTGTGGGATACCACAAACAATATAAAAACTATATAATCACGTTCAATGGGATATTGATGGATATGGAATAAATCATTTTGGAAGAAATGGCATTCCCTTGATTTGATATATCTGAATATTCCCAAGTCATGATAACCCTATAAATGTGCATTTTCCTTTTTTAAATATCTCTTGTATACTAGTGAAATAGTATCTGCAGTGAAACTGTTTTTAAAAAGTGGCATTAAAAGGCACTCAATGTCCTTTTAAAATATTAGCATTAAAATAATAGCATAAAATGAGCTTATCCTTGATTGGCATGAAATGATAATTTGAAGAAAAAAATAATCTGATATTATTTATAAATTATTTTTAATTATAATTTTATTAAACGTATCAAAGTATAAAATACAAATGAAAATAAAAATAGAGGGGGAAAGGGGGAGGGAAAGTGGGAAAGAAAGCATATGGTAAAGAGGAAAAGAACAAGGAAAGTATTGACTTCTTGCTCTTTTTAGCATAATAACATTAGAGCCTCAGCATTTTACTTTTATATACTTAATATTTAAATGTTGTTGTTGTTGTTAGCTGCGAAGTTGTGTCCGACCCATCGCGACCCTATGGACAACATTCCTCCAGGCCTTCCTGTCCTCTACCATCTTCTGGAGTCCATTTAAGCTCACGCCTACTGCTTCAGTGACTCCATCCAGCCACCTCATTCTCTGTCGTCCCCTTCTTCTATTGCCCTCGATCTTTCCCAGCATTAGGCTCTTCTCCAGTGAGTCCTTCCTTCTCATTAGGTGGCCAAAGTACTTGAGTTTTAGCTTCAGGATCTGGCCTTCTAAAGAGCAATCAGGATTGATCTCCTCTAGGACTGACCGGTTTGATCGCCTTGCAGTCCAAGGGACCCGCAGGAGTCTTCTCCAGCACCACAGTTCAAAGGCCTCAATTCTTTGGCGCTCAGCCTTTCTTATGGTCCAACTTTCACTGCCATACATTGCAACTGGGAAGACCATAGCCTTGACTATACGCACTTTTGTCGACAGGGTGATGTCTCTGCTTTTTAGTGTGCTGTCTAGATTTGCCATGGCTTTCCTCCCCAGGAGCAAGCGTCTTTTAATTTCTTGGCTACAGTCCCCATCTGCAGTGATCTTGGAGCCCAGGAAAATAAAATCTGTCACTACCTCCATTTCTTCCCCATCTATTTGCCAGGAATTGAGAGGGCCAGATGCCATGATCTTGGTTTTCTTAATGTTAAGTTTCAACCCAAGTTTTGCACTCTCCTTCTTCACCTGCAACAAGAGGCTCTTTAGTTCTTCTTCACTTTCTGCCATTAGAGTGGTATCATCTGCATATCTTAGGTTGTTGATATTTCTTCCGGCAATCTTAATTCCAACTTTTGATTCATCTAGCCTTGCCTTTCTCATGATGTGCTCTGCATATAAGTTAAATAGGCAGGGCAACAGTATACAGCCTTGCCGGACTCCTTTCCCAATTTTGAACCAATCAGTGGTTCCGTGTCCAGTTCTCACTGTTGCTTCTTGACCCGCATATAGGTTTCTCAAGAGACAAATAAGATGGTCTGGTACTCCCATCTCTTTAAGAACTTGCCACAGTTTGTTATGATCCACACAATCAAAGGCTTTAGCATAGTCAATGAAGCAGAAGTAGATGTTTTTCTGGAACTCCCTAGCTTTCTCCATGATCCAGCGTATGTTGGCAATTTGATCTCTAGTTCCTCTGCCTCTTCGAAATCCTGCCTGTACTTCTGGTAGTTCTCGATCCACATACTGCTGAAGTCTAGCTTGTAGGATTTTAAGCATGACTTTACTAGCATGAGAAATGAGTGCAATGGTGCGATAGTTTGAACATTCTTTGGCACTGCCTTTCTTTGGAATTGGAATGTAAACTGATCTTTTCCAATCCTGAGGCCACTGTTGAGTTTTCCAATTTTGCTGGCAAATTGAGTGTAGCACTTTTACTGCATTGTCTTTTAAGATTTTGAATAGCTCAGCTGGAATACTGTCACTTCCACTAGCTTTGTTGTTGCTCAGCTTTTCTAAGGCCCACTTCACTTCACATTCTAGGATGTCAGGCTCGAGGTCAGTGACCACCTCATTGTGATTATCAGGGACGTTAAGCTCATTCTTGTATAGTTCTTCTGTGTAATTTTGCCTTCTCTTCTTAATCTCTTCTGCCTCTGTAAGGTCCCTGCCATTTTGGTCCTTTACCATGCACATTTTTGCATGAAACGTTCCCTTCATTTCTCCAATTTTCTTGAAAAGATCTCTGGTCCTCCCTATTCTATTGTTTTCTTCTATTTCTTTGCACTGTTCATTTAAGAAGGCATTCTTATCTCTTCTAGCTATTCTCTGGAATTCTGCATTCAATTGGGTGTATCTTTCTTTTTCTCCCTTGCCTTTTGCTTCCCTCCTTTCCTCAGCTATTTGCAAAGCTTCCTCAGACAGCCATTTTGCTTTCTTGCATTTCTTTTTCTTTGGGATGGTTTTGGTTGCTACCTGTTGTACAATGTCGCGAACCTCTGTCCATAGTTCTTCAGGCACTCTGTCTATCATATCTAATTCCTTAAATCTATTTGTCACCTCTACTGTATATTCAACAGGGATATGATTTAATTCATACCTGACTGGCCTAGTGCTTTTCCCTACTTTCTTCAGTTTAAGCCTAAACTTTGCAAGGAGAAGCTCATGGTCTGAGCCACAGTCAGCTCCTGGTCTTGTTTTTACTGACTGTATAGAGCTTCTCCATCTTTGGCTGCAGAGCATATAGTCAATCTGATTTCTGTGTTGACCATCTGGTGATGTCCATGTGTAGAGCCGTCTCTTGGGTTGTTGGAAAAGAGTGTTTGCTATGACCATCGTATTCTCTTGACAGAATTCTATCAGCCTGTGCCCTGCTTCATTTTGCACTCCAAGGCCAAACTTGCCTGTTATTCCAGTTATCTTTTGGCTTCCTACTTTAGCATTCCAATCCCCCATGATGATAAGAACATCATTTTTTGGTGTTAGTTCTATAAGGTGCTGTAGTGCTTCATAGAACCGGTCAATTTCATCCTCTTCAGCACTGGTGGTTGGGGCATAGACTTGGACTACTGTGATATTGAATGGTTTGCCTTGGATTCGAACTGAGATCATTCTGTCATTTTGAGGATTGTATCCCAGTATTGCTTTTCCTACTCTTTTATTGACTATGAAGGCTACTCCATTTCTTCTGAAGGATTCTTGCCCACAGTAGTATACCTGATGGTCATCTGAATTAAATTCACCCATTCCTGTCCATTTTAGTTCGCTGATACCTAAGATGTCAATGTTCAGTCTTGTCATCTCTTGTTTGACCACGTCCAGTTTTCCTTGATTCATGGATCTTACATTCCAGGTTCCTATGGAGAAAAAATCTTTACAGCATCGGACTTTCCTTTCACCACCAGACACATCCACAGCTGAGCGTCCTTTCGGCTTTGGCCCAGTCGCTTCATTCTTTCTGGCGCTACTAGTACTAGCCCTCTGCTCTTCCCCAGTAGCATATTGGACGCCTTCCGACCTGAGGGGCTCATCTTCCAGCGTCATATCGTTTTGCCTTTTGGTACTGTCCATAGGGTTTTCATGGCAAAGATACTGGAGTGGGTTGCCATTTCCTTCTCCAGTGGATCACGTTTTGTCAGAACTCTCTGCTATGACCTGTCCGTCTTGGGTGGCCCTGCACGGCATAGCTCATAGCTTCATTGAATTACGCAAGCCCCTTCACCACGACAAGGCAGTAATCCATGAAGGGGAATTTTACATAGCCAGTAGATTTAAAAAATAAGCAGTTTACAGAGTCTAAGCAGTTTACAGAGTCAGCATATTGCCCCCAACAATCTAGGTCCTCATTTTACCGACCTCGGAAGGATGGAAAGCTGAGTCAACCTTTAGCTGGTGAGAATCAAACTGCTAAACTACTGGCAGCCAATAGTCAGCAAAAGTAGCCTGCAATACTACATTCTAACCACTGTACCACCACAGCTTATAAAATAGTAATAACCTAACTCCCAGTAGCAACTAATGGCATTGTCATACTATTACCCTGCTAAAAGTATTCAAAGGAGATCTTTCCATTGCTATTATGGCAAAATAATGGCTGAAAGACACTAGAACTTGCTATAAGTTGCCATTGGGGGAATGAACACAGTCTTCGCTAACTTTTGTATTTAAGACATTAAGAACCTAGGCTTTGGAAATACTTGTTCAAACATTGTTTTCTCTTTTTTTCATGAATACTTTTGCTCTTAAGTGAAGCAGGCTATCATCTGATTTTCCTGTAGGCTACTACTTACACCACTGAAATTTGTATCCTAATTTGAATCTCTTTGATACTGATTCAGAAATTATGACTGCAGCTAAAAAGCCAGAAAGGCAACATGAATTTTAATAGTTAGTGGGACCAGCAAGCTGGAGACAGAGCATTACTAAAAAACAATACCAGTTCTGGAAATAAGTTCTGAGTTTCAGAAGAAAAAGCTAGAGGCTAATTCCAAACACTTTATTTTTCACACGAACCTGGAGCCCTTGTACCTGTCTTCAAAAGCAAATCATACTTATTGCTTGGAGTGAAAAAGATGAAACACAGAACCTGTATCTTTCTCTCATGCTTGTTTCTAAATCTGTATCTATTCCTCAACTCTTTATGTATGAAATAAACTTTGAGCTTAATGTCAGTTGAAACAAACCTTGTTTTCAGACTGTGAAAACTCAAAAGGACCTGGATGTAAGCTACATATCAGGAAACATAAAAATCAGCCTACAATGGAAGCTGTAATATAATCCTTGACAGTGTATTTCTTAAGTTAAACTCTTATCTTTCTGCAGCATTAGAATCAGAATTGATTGAGGCACTCTAGCTTAAAAGTAAGTTTAATAAATTTGATCTCTTCCAATACCAGTTTTTGAGGGATTGAATACAGTAGGTTATTAAATAAGCTCATCAGTTTCTGAAGTCCAAAAACAAAATTATAATGAATAATGAATCAATCTAATATATTGAACAACACTTAAGGCTAATTTCATTACAACATAATCAGATAATCATTTGATATGCAATAGTTACAATTAGTAATTTACAAGTTAACATAAAGATCTTAAGCAGTTAATACTATATGAGCAATTTAATACATTCAGTTGAATGAATAAATAATAAAGATGTGATAATTTTTACCAAACTAATAAAAAAGTCTAAAGATGCTAACAGTTCACAGGTTAATATGGAAATCTAAGTCTATGCTAGTCAGAAGCTGATTATAGGGAGGAAAATAGGAAGACCAGTGAATTAACCACTGAATGGTATTGCAGGCTGACTCTGCCACAGCCAGGACTTAAGGTTGACTCATCCTTCTATCCTTCCAAGATCACTAAAAACGAAGACCCAGATTGTTGGGGGTAATATGCTGATTCTGTAAATCTCTTACCCAGAGGGCTGTAAAGCACTAAGAAGTGGTATAACTGCTATTGCTATCACTATTAAGCTAGTTTAAGAGAAGAAAATGTGAGGAAATTGAGTCTGGGAAGAAAATGCAAGACATAGGGGAGGAAAAAATTTCTTAGGTAATGAAAGAAAAGGTGTTCTCTGTTCTTGTTTCATTATATGTGTGCCATATCACCATGTGTATATGATGAAAGCTGGCTTAGCAACCTGTGGATAGAGAAAAGAGGATACAAAAGGAAAAAAGAGTAAGAATAAAGAGTGCCATTTTTGCTACAGGAATGCTGCTTGTTACAAACAATGCTTTTGATTTTGGATATTGCCAGAATATTGAGGCTGACCCTACCTCTGAGCCAAGCTAAAAGTGCAATTCAGAAAGGTAGGAATGAAAGCCAAACCAATAACAAAGCAATGAGGGAGGATTATTGTTTGGCTGAGTGCTTTCCTTTTATTATATAAGAAGTGGAAAGAGGGGCACATAACTAAGGCAGAATATCAGCAAATAGCCCGAGCCTGCAAAGATGAAGTGAGGGAAGCTAAGGCTCAAAATGAACTAAGGCTTGCGACCAAAGTCAAAAATAACAAAAAAAAAAGCTTCTTTCAACATATAAAAGACAAGAAAAAAGTTAAGGAAATGATTGGTCCATTAGTGGGGGAAAGTGGCAAGAAGGTGATAAGCAACAGGGAAAAAGGCAGAACTATTTAACTCGTTTTTTGCATCTGTCTTTACAAAAAGGGAAAAAAACAGTCCAACCTACCAAAACCAGTGCCATAAAAAACAGAATAGAAACACAAGTTAAGATAGGCAAGAAAATGGTAAGTGAGCACCTGTCCAGCCTAGACGAGTTCAAATCACCAGGACCAGATGGATTACACCCCAAAGTTCTCAAGGAACTGGCAGACATGATCTCAGAACCACTGAACTATATTTTTCAAAGATCCTGGAGCACTGGGGAACTACCAGAGGACTGGAAGAGAGATGATATAGTTATGATCTTCAAAAAGGGGAAAAAATAGATCCAGGAAATTACAGACCTATCAGCCTGACCTTAATACCTGGGAAGATTCTGGAAAAGATAATCAAACAACAAATCAGTGAACACCTTGATGCAAACAAAGTCATCATTAAAAGTCAACATGGGTTTGTCAAAAACAGATCATGCCAGACAAATCTTATTGCATTCTTCAACCAAGTGACAAAATTAGTGGACCAGAGGAATGCTGTAGATATAATTTACTTGGACTTTAGTAAGGCATTTGATAAAGTAGATCACAACCTACTACTTGATAAGATAGAAAAATGTGGGTTAGATAGCATCACCACCAGATGGATTCGTAGCTGGCTGACAGGCCGTACTCAGCATGTGGTCCTCAATGGAACTGCATCTACATGGAAGGAAGTGTGTAGTGGGGTGCCCCAGGGCTCTGTTCTGAGCCCAGTGCTCTTCAACATCTTCATGAACGATTTGGATGAGGGGATAGATGGGGAACTCATCAAATTTGCAGACGACACCAAGCTGGCAGGAATAGCCAATACTCCAGAAGATAGGCTTAAACTACAGGAGGATCTGGACAGACTCGAACACTGGGCGCTATCTAACAAAATGAAATTCAATGGTGAAAAAAGCAAGGTTCTACATTTAGGCAGGAAAATCAAATGCACAGGTATAGTATAGGTGGTACCTTGCTCAATAGTAGTAACTGTGAGAGGGATCACGGAGTCCTAGTGGACAATCACTTAAATATGAGCCAGCAGTGTGCTGCAGCTGCCAAAAAAGCCAACACAGTGCTAGGCTGCATTAACAGAGGGATAGAATCAAGATCATGTGAAGTACTAATACCACTTTACAATGCCTTGGTAAGGCCACACCTGGAATACTGCATCCAGTTTTGGTCACCACGATGTAAAAAAGATATTGAGACTCTAGAAAGGGTACAGAGAAGAGCAACAAAGATGATTGGGGGACTGGAGGCTAAAACATATAGGGAACGGTTGCTGGAATTGGGTATGTGTAGTTTAACGAAGAGAAGAGTGAGGCGTGACATGATAGCAGTGTTCCAATATCTCAGGGGCTACCACAAAGAAGAGGGAGTCAAGCTATTCTCCAAAGCGCCTGAAAGCAGGACAAAAAGCAATGGAAGGAGAGAAGCAACCTAGAACTAAAGAGAAACTTCCTGACAGTTAGAACAATTAACCAGTGGAACAACCTGCCTCCAGAGGTGGTGAATGCTCCAAAACTGGAGGTTTTTAAGAAGAGACTGGCCAGCCATTTGCCTGAAATGGTATAGGGTTTCCTGCCTGAGCAGGGGGTTGGACTAGATGACCTCCAAGGTCCCTTCCAACTTATTGTTGTTGTTGTTGTTGTTGTTGTTGTTGTTGTTATTTAAATATGCAGTCTATTTATTGTTGGGTAGTACATTTACGTATTACCCAGTACATTTAAGTACTTCTATATAATTGCGGTGGCTCAGTGGGTTAGGACGCTGAGCTTGTCAATCAGAAGGTTGGCAGTTTGGGGGGTTGAATCCCAAGTGCCGCATAACAGAGTGAGCACCTGTTACTCGTCCCAGCTTCTGCCAACCTAGCAGTTCGAAAGCATGTAAAAATGCAAGTAGAAAAATAGAGACCACTACGGTGGGAAGGTAACAGCGTTCCATTCGCCTTTGGCGTCTAGTCATGCCGGCCACATGACCACGGAGATGTCCTCAGACAAACGCTGGCTTTTCGGCTTTGAAACGGAGATGAGCACCAGCCCCTAGAGTTGGAAACAACTAGCACGCATGTGCGGGGGAACCTTTACCTTTACTTATATAATTGCAAATAAAACACTCAGACATGATTATTTATATTCTCATAAGATGCAGTAGTAATAGAAATATATTGTGTTTTGGGTAAAAGGAATAACTGAAAACAGTGGAGAACCAAAGAACACCCTATAAAAGTTCCTCTTTTCCTAAGAGAAATACATTTCTAAAATAAACTCTAACAAACTAACAAAGTCCACAAGATTCACAAACACATAAATACATTTTCACCATTTTGTTTAGATACTATATACTCAGTCTTCTGAATGTTGTCTTATTTTCAGAGAAAGAGAGAATTGCCTCCTTAACTTTATTTTTAAAAACCCACATTGTCCTTTTTCAGCACCAGCCTTCTCCTAAAACTGCTTCCTCGTATTTTCATTCCAATTTAGTTGACTCTTGTCAGATGGATTCATTGTTAGAGAGATAATTTAAATGATATGGCCATTTAAATGATAGTCCTACTTTGAGAGAAATGGGAGGTTCAGAAATATGAAAAATAAATAAACAAATTTAAATGGCCTGATGAATTTTCTGTAGTATCTTTGCAGAAATTGTGTGACAGACTTTGTATGTAAAGATTTCTAATTTCTCTTTCAGACTGCAAAGAAATTACAGGACAATTGCAAACTGCAATTGAAATATGGGAGTGGCTTCTTCGTAAAAGGAAATATGGAACCTGTGTAGTTTTCAGAAAAAAATAGAAAATAAAAAGGAAGAGAAACTGAGAATCTGTTTCTGGTTGTTCTGAGTCCAATTCAAAGTGCTGGTTATTATCTTTAAAGACTTTTTGTGGCATGGTTACCTCAGGAATCATCTCATCCCAATGGGATTAACCCATTTCATCCAAAAGGGAAGAAGAGACATGCTATAGATTCCATTGGTCAAGTAATTCCACCTGGAAAGATCCAGGAAAACAGCCATTTCTGCTGTGGACCCCTCCATGGAAAAAATTGTGCCCCTCAAGATGAGATCGTGGCTTTTCAGAAAGGCCTCAAACCTAACTCTGCCAATTGATCTGGCTGCTGATGGAGGCATGTTATACTGGAGTGGCTAATGGACTGATATGTATATACCTATGCATATCTTGTTCCCTTTCTTCTCATTTGTGTTAAGTGTAATTAAATTTTAAAGTTAATGTTTGTTTGTTTTTTTTATTTTGCTACTGGTACATGCTTATAAGCTGCCTAGAGTTGCTTCTAGTCAGGATGGGTGATGTATAATTTTAATAAATAAACCATAAAAAATCCTTCATTCCCCAACTGTTCACATCAAATAGATGTGCCTACCAAAAAAGATTTATTAAATTTAAATATATGAAACTCCAGTAGTGATGCTGTCTTAATCTAAAACAAAAGAAGGGAAAACAATTAATCTAGATCCTGAAATGTGCTTAACTGTCAAATAACAAGGCAGAATGTAAACCCACATTTTGTAGAGGACAACTCTTCTATCAATTCACACATAGAAAAGTTTTACTGCCAAAGTCAGTTTTCTCTAGATCTTCTGCAGCCTTGGATATTTGATTTTTGTAGTAGTGACAAGCAATTAGTTTGTACTTTTATATCCTGGATTGAAAGGCAAACATTTAAAAGTTTAGAATCTACAAAGAGATAGTGACAATGCACTTTGATAAAAGAAGCAGTGAAATCATTGGGACTGACAAACCGGTGGACTATAAAGACATATACTGTAGTTCTAACAAGTCTTATTTTTTTCAGTCCAAAGTGGAATAACAACTTTGCTCCATCAGTGTCTTTTGCCTTCATGAGGGATCTGTTACACCCTAAACCTGGCTACCTTTCAGGAAAGTACATTTCTCTGCCTTAGTCGTCCTCCATTATAAGTGATATATTGTATATTTTGCTTGTCTGGATTCAGCTTTGAGACTAGACACTTTATTTCCTCTTTCATCATTGTCACTTAGAAAGTTTGCATCAGGCTTAAACAACAACAGGTTGGCAGCAGTGCACTGTGAAGAGCCATTGGTCCTAGAAGTGGTTTTCCAGGATTTCTAAAAGAACTTATACTCGTATACAAAGCCAAATGTGATTTTTCTGAAGATCAGTATTTTGCTGTCCAAGCCAAGAATTTTTAAGTCTAACTTTACAACTATATCACATGGGATCAGTTAAAAGAGTTCTGAAGAATAAATAGAAGGAGTAAATGCTTACCAAACTTTCCTCAAATTGTCTTATATGATTATAAAAATCAAAATGACAGTACTTCATGCAATCACTTACATTTTCAAAAAAATAATTACATCTAGTACCCTACAATTTAGGGTACATCTAGCTAGGATAATATCTAGCTAGGATAATAAAGCCACATGATAAAATAAAAACTTCTCTCTCTCTCTCTCTCTCTCTCTCTCTCTCTCTCTCTCTCTCTCTCTCTCTCTCTCTCTCTCTCTCTCTCTCTCTCTCTCTCTCTCTCCTCTCCCTCTGCCTCTGCCTCTCCCTCTCCCTCTCCCTCTCCCTCTCTCTCTGAGTGTATGGGTGTATATTTGTGTGCATAGTTTTTCTATATATAGAATAGATTTTCAGCTATTCACTATTCTGTTAGCCATCTGTCTTGGATTCTGAGAAGGAAGCACATGACAAGTGGCTGCTACCAGCAGAGATATGATCTGTCACAATTGGGTCACATCCAGCTAAGCCATTACATTTTCTTCCTTCGTAAGTCCAAGCACATGACATTATTCTTCTTATTGGAATAATGCCATGTCTTCACATAATATGAAGTAGCAATCCCAGTGAACTGGAAACTTGTTTTGTAAGATATTCTAAGATCCAAAGAATGGTCTTTCTAAATCATATTATAAAGTATTCTCATTTCAGTAACATTAGGCTAGTAATATCCACTTCATCATTTCAAATGTGCAAGACCTAAGACTTGTTCAAGTTGGAAACTTGAATCATAAGGTTCTGATATAGGACTAGCAGGACACTGAAAAGTTAGAAGAGATTGTCAGTTTATCCATTATTGAAAATTGTTTAGAGCATACCACAACAAGCAAATTCTCTCTTGCTTTTTTCTGCATTGTGAATATGTAGTATAGTTGTTAGCTGACTTGTGCAAGATACAAGTGTCTCTAGCCAGCTGGTCATGTTATATGTCCCCCTTTACTATAATAGACTATAATGGTTCCCCCACCCCAACCATTACAGGCAGAAAAAGGGTGGGGAAAAGAAACTCAGATTTTAATATTCTGAGCAGGTTATATATAACTAGACTCTTATATGCTGATCCTAGTCATTACTAGGACTATAGAGTAGCCTGCAGTAAAAGCTACTCAGCCAGAGTCATTGAGCTTCCCAGGAGAATTCTTAAGTGTAGTTTGAATTCCTAAAGAGAATTATTACAGTAACTTCTGACTATTTCATATGTTGGAAATCATGAGAATTTGAGGTCAGTCTCTACTTTTCAACCTATAAAAATAAGTAGGTTGAAAATCCATGCTGTGCTACTTACCAACTGGATTGTAGAAAATTTAGTAAAAAAGAATTGTTTTTGAAAACATTAAAATAAATTTCCATAGGAAATGATGGGGAACAGTTCAACTCTTACCCACTACAAATACCTTGTGTAATTTTCAGGGATTTAGAATTTGATGTTATCAATATGCTGGTGACAGCAGCTATGGTCCTGGTAATCAGGCTGAGACTATGTCTAGAGGTAGAATGGAGGCCTATGGATTGGAATGTTGGTTTGTGGTTCTGGATAAGATTGAAGATCCCATCTCACTCAAGGAGAATATGATGGACAGGATATACTCATTTATTCACCCCCTTTTTCTTGAGATCTATTAGTGGCTTATGGTGCAATTGACCAATGATACTAGATCCAGTAGTATCTTAGAAAGGGATAGTATTGTCTGGGTTACTACAACATGCTCAAGCTACACAGGTCTGCTCTTGAATATGTAGGACCCAGCAGAAGAACTGTTATCCCAGAACTCCCTCCCAAAGTCACATTTCATTGATCCTCAAAGAAATGAACTGGCTGTCTTTACATTAGATTTTAGTACTGATGTTGAAGGCCTTTAATACTATAGAACTCCAGTACTTGAAAGAACACTGTGTATCTATAGGAGAGTAGAAGGAAGGTCTTAACATCCCATGGTTGGAAGAAATAATTTATGTAAGGATGAGGAAAACCAGTTTATTGTGGCACCTTAGTTTTTGAATGTACTTTCTTGGAGACCAGACTGGCCCTTAATTTATCTATCTACTGACATTAAATAGTAAATTGTGCTATTGCTCTCACATTCAAGATTCCACACTCTCACAGCCCACACTTGCCATTTGTTCTTAAGTGCTTGTAGTTTCCAAGACTATTATTTGCCTTATGTTATTATTGCTTTTGAACCATGGACTGGCTAGATGTGAAGACACTTGCCTCTCACTCAGAAGGTTGAGGGTTTGATCCTAGGCAGTGGCAGATGTTTCTGTATCAGGGCTCAGAGAAAATATCTGCTGCAAACTCTGTGTAGGCATCAGGAAGGGCATCCAGCCAGTAAAGTGCTCAGCTCCATCCACTTTCCCTGATTCCACCCAGATAAAAAGGGATTACAGGGTTATAAAAAGAAGAAAAAATGCTGTTATTACTTTTACTTGGTTTTACTCTCTTACTGGTTTTTTAATGTATTCAAAGCCACCACAAGATCTTCCTTGGTTAAGATTCTCACTTAGTGTCACCTTTTCTAAGGTGTGACATGAATGTTCAGTTCTGATATTTGAGTGCAGTGATTAGAATGCACTATTGCAGCCTACTCCTGCTGACTGCCAACTGTCAGCAATTCGGCAATTCAAGTGTCATTGACTCAAGGTTGACTCAGCCTTCCATCCTTCCGAGGTCAGTAAAATGAGGATCCAGAATGTTGGGGCAATATGCTGACTCTCTATAATGCTTAGAGAGGGCTATCAAGCACTGTGAAGTGGTATATAGGTCTAAGTGCTATTGCTATACAGTCTTATACTAGTTGAAGTATAATCTTATGCTAGGAAGCACTAATCTGATGTCCTAAGAATCTTCATATAGACATTTAAAACATATATGTTTACAAACATGTATGATCCATCCATTGTCAACTACAACTAAATAATTTATCCTTGTCAGCAGTTTTGGTTTTTCAAAGAAGCCATTGACAGAATACATTCCAGCATCTTAAAGGTGTGAAAATCCATTTTATGGTATTATGCCTAGAAGTAAAATATACCTATCCGTTGTGATACATATTTAGTGGAGACATACTTTGGACATTCAAGATATTTCTGAAATATCTTAAAGTAATGATGCTTAGATATTTCACATGGTTATGGTATGTAAAAAATGTAGTTTCTGCATAGACTGCTGGTATAAAGCAATTTAACAGTATCACCACAAGAAATAAGGACATTTTTATTCTTCAATTATTATTTTTTTCTTATTTGGTTTTATTTTTCTGGACATTTATTAAAACAACTTACCATGTTTGATCAAGTTCAAAATCCATCATCACTTCTAAGACTTTTTTTAAAAGCACAGATCTTAATGTTTCTATGACAGGCATATTTTGGAAACTAGGAGCAGTAATTCCTCAGTAAAATATTTTCATCAAAAATGTAAAACCTTATAAAAAATTCAAATGTTTTGGTGCAATAGAGACCCTCAGCTGGCATAATGTCATCCTTGGAATTTATATAGTGTAGTGTTATTTCTAGTGTGTTCATTCATTTTTGGTGCTTCTGATTTCAAAAGTTCTCCAGCTCTTAAACCGAAGTATGGTAATAATTATTTTGATCTGTTATCACCTTGCCAGATCATGGTATTTCAGGTTTTTTGTTTTGAGTAAATTTAATTCCTTATCTTTTCAGCTTCATAAAACAGAAATTCATTTTGACCAATAAAGTATAAATAATGCATTTCTATTTTTGAATATGTTCTTGGATATGACTGCAGCATATGAGAGAAGCAGCTATAATTATGAATGCAAATGATTTCACAGTTATTGCAACAGATTTTGTTTATATATGTTAAACTGTCTTGAAAAAAATAGCCTGCTTTCACAAGAAGAGCTTTAAGAATCTTTTTTTTCTTTCTTTTTTTTGCGAGAGACAACACTTGTGTAACAACTATGAAAAGTAGGACGCTTGCAGTAGAAAGGATTGAAATGTGCTTGTTTGGGTCATATATACCGTGTTTCTCAGACAGAAAAACTATTAACTTGAAAATGAAGAGAAACATTAATTATTTTAGGATCCATTGTGGTCAGAAACACCATTCTATTCTACTTCTTGCTGAAATGTGGCCTGCCAAAATTAAAAATAGCCTACAACCTGGGAAACAAGGATTTGGGATAATTAGCTCTTTACTGCCCACAATTATTTTCCTGTAATTCTTGAATGATGTATGTATACTCAGAAATAATCACAATTATATTCCATGATGCTCAATGTCAAAAAGTTATAGGTGCCCCAACACTGGAGGTTTTAAGAACATATTGGACAATGATTTGTCTGAAATGATATAGAGTTTCCTGCTTGAACAGCAGGTTGGACTAGAAGACCTCCAAGGTCCCTTCCAACTCTGTTATTCTGATAAGAAAAATGTATATAGGCTTTCAATATAGTTATTAAGAAAAATTAAAATCTGATGGCTCTGTTTGGAAGTGCTCTGTGGTTGCATCCAAGGCGTTTAGAGTTTACCTATCTGCCTAGGGCCTCAGATGGTGCTTTTCTAGGGAGATTTCTGGGAAATTAACATACTGTATTTTGTCTTCTCGGTTGTGGCACTCCAGATATAGTATAATTTCCCTGGAGGTGTTTATTAAACTGTAGACATTTGTGAAAACATACCTCTGTTTTTCTTAGCGCTCCTGGGTTGCTACCACCACAGTTACCATTTTACTGTATATTTTATAGCATAATTATGATTCTATTGCTGGCATTTAATGTTCCTTTTGATAGAACCTGAATGTATATTTTGCATTTCCTTGGACACTTTCAGCAAAGATGATCCATAAAAATAAGATAATTGTTGACTTTTTCACTTTGGAAACATATGACTATCAAGCTGTTTTGTCAAGGAAGTTGTATGTCATTTATGCACCTCCTCCTTCAAGATATGAAAGTTTTGAAAGTATGTTTTGCTATTACCTTTAACATCTATATAATAACCTGGTGTGATATTGTAATCAATTCATTAAAATTGTCATACAATAAATAGTTTAGTTTTGTTTTTCCCAACTAATTTCATGTTAGAGAGATAAAAGCTAGAATAAATCTGTTTCTTTAAGGTCAACATAGACAGTTATGCCAACAAGCAGACCCTGCCTAGCAAATGATGCTAGGAAGAAGATTTAAGGCAAACGTATTTTAGCCCATTGCATACCACTGTGTTTGCAATCATTTTCAGATTCTAATTCACAAGCTGTAAAAAAATATAATAAAGATAAGTAATTTGTTCCATACCAATAGTCAGTACTTATAAATGAATGTAAGAGGCATATCTACATATTGGATTTATATTGTAACCATTATAGAACAAATTAGAAATATTTTAAACAACCATATGACTCATAACAGTTATTTGGTTAATATTTATGTTACCACTTTTACCAACTGTAAAAACTGATAGTTATATCTATCCAGTACAGCAATGCACATTTGAAAAGGAATTAGAAGTGCTGTTTATTAAACTAGCCCAAAGGTTTTAGGCTTCTGTAAAAACATGAAAAAACCAGATGCAGCTACTTAATCTACTTATTAAAGTTAATACTGATTTTAGGACTCAAATGAAATTAAGCTAGTAGAACTAGTTTATTGAAGCACAACAATCTCCATTGTCTAGAGTCAATCTTATATTCATGCAATATTCCAAGTTTGGTCTCATCAAGGCATTAAAAAGTGATATTAACATTTGTGTGATCTTGATCACTCTCTTAATGCAGTCTAGAACTGTGTTAGCTTTCTCAATACCTGCAGCACACTGCTGGCTCATATTTAAGTGATTGTCCACTAGGACTCCGAGATCCCTCTCACAGTTACTACTATTGAGCAAGGTACCACCTATACTGTACCTGTGCATTTGGCTGAACTTTTCTTACCTAAATGAAGAACTTTATTTTTCTCACCATTGTATTTCATTTTGTTAGATAGAACCCAGTTTTTCAGTCTGTCAAGACTATCTTCTGGAGTGTTGGTTATTCCTCCGCTTGGGGTTGTCTGCAAATTTGATGTGTTCCCTTTCAATCCCCTTGTCTAAAACATTGATGAAGATATTGAAGACCCCTGGACTAAGACAAAGCCTTGGGGTGCCCCCCTGCATACCTCCCTTTATGTAAATGTAGATACAGTTCCATTAAGGACTACACATTCAGTATAATTCGTCAGCCAGCTACAAATCCATCTGATATTATGCTGTCTAACCCAGATTTTTTTTTATCTTGTCAAGTAGTAGTATGTTGTTTACTTTATCAAATGCCTTACTAAAGTCCAAGTAAATTATATCCACACCATTCCATTGGTCCACTAATTTTGTCATTTTGTCAAATAATGTAATAAGATTTATCTGACATGATGTGTTTTTGACAAACCCATATTGGCTTCTGGTTATAACTTTGCTTACCTCTAGGAGTTCACAGATCTGTTGCTTGATTTTCTTTTCCAGAATCTTCCCATGTTTTAGTTCAGGCTAATTGGTCTCTAGTTTCCTGGATCTGGTTTTTTTGTTTGTTGTTTTTTAAGTTGGGAACCACATTAGCCATTTTTCAGTCTTCTGGTAATTCCCCAGTGCTCCAGGATCTTTGAAAGATGTAGTTCAGTGGTTCTGAGATCACATCTGCCAGTTCCTTGAGAACCTTGGTGTGTAGTCAATCTGGTCCTGGTGATTTGAACTCGTCCAGGGTGGACAGGTGCTCACTTACCATTTTCATGCTGATTTTGACTTGCATCTCCAATCTGCATGTTACAGAGGGGGGTTGTTTTTTTTACAGATTAGACTTTTTTTCCCTTTTGTGTAAAGACCGATGCAAAAAATAAGTTAAGCAGTTCTGCCTTCTTCCTCCTGCTAGTCACATCTTGCCATTTTCTCCCATTAATGGACCAATCTTTTCCTTGATTATTTTTTTCTAGTTTTTTACATGTTGACAGAAGCTTTATTTGGTATTTTTTACTTTTGTCGCAAGCCTTACTTCATTTTGATCTTAGCTTTCCTGACTTCATCTTTACAGGCTTGGGCTATTTGTTGATATTCTGCCTTAGTTATGTACCCCTTTTCCTCTTTTTTTACTTGTCCTTTTTGTCTTTCAGGTTATCAGAGAGTTCTTTGTGCAGCCATGCTGGTTTCTTTTGAAATCTCTTTTCTCTAGTTTCTCAGATAAATCCTTTTTGTCTGCCTGGTTATGGGAGTGCAGGCATTGTGAACTGAGTGCAGGCATACAAATTGTATGCAAATAGCCTATATGTATATGGTTTAAATGACTATTGGCACTGTTCATCAGGCCAAATGTAGCTAAGAGATTATGAATAAGATTGTGAACCGCCAACTGATTTCATATTCCATGTGTTGACTAAACACCTATTTATTGTGTGAATAGAGCTGCAATGTGAGTGGGTTCAGAGAGACCCAGGTGTAACCTATGTAGGGAATCATAATTCAAAGGCTTAAGGGAGGAAAAAGACAAAATAAACCACATATTTTGCAAGTAAGGGATTTTTTTTCTCTTGTCTATAGTTGATTATAGCTGACAGCATTCTCATTTTTGGGATCAATAGGGCAATAGGTTAATATCATGGTTAAAGAACAATCACTTAGGAGCAGAGCTGCACTGCAGTAGTTGACAATGCAAGAATAAGGGCGAATTTTATGATTATTTTTTCCCTCAGATGAGAAAGTAATAATTTCCTGTGCTTATTTTACATACACAGTGTATGATATTTTCCACAAATACAATACTGAATCTTTGAAAAAACTATAACTTTAAATAAAATTGTTTTTAAAACTTTTCACATTTAAAAAAACAGCGCTACAACTTTTCAGCAGCTACATCCTTTTTGTAATTTGCATATGACCATATAGCAGAATAAATTAATTAATATTAGCATTATTAACAATATGCCTGATTGAACCCTTTTCTCATTCATAGAATATTCAATGTTAATATTTGGAAATATTTTAATTCTAAACATAACAAATAAATTAAAAGAGTATATGCAAATTAAGAGCAGCCTAGTTAGCCTGCATATTAGTAAAATACTGTAAATAGGTAGTGAATGAATTTGTTTATCCTTCACATAGTGCAAAACTGAACTTTTTATGAACAATTATATATATTTGAAAAAAGTGGTTGGAATATACTTCTAATTTTAAAGAAAGCAAAGCTTGAATAATAAAGCCGGGGATGAATCTTTGTTTGTCTCTGTTTATTCATTTTGATATTTTATTTATTATTTCAATTTATATAGTTCCCCATGTCAAATACACGACTCTAGAAGAAGGAAATTAAAAAACATTGTAAAACCTCCAAACAATACAAAATCAATAATTTAAGAATAATAAAAACCATATAAAACCATACAACAAAATTCATACCCAAGATATTCTAATATCCATCAATAACAATCGGTACAACCAGGCCCTATTAAGTCCTAGGTCCCCATGCCTGCTGGCAAAACCTATGGAAAGCTGGTGGGGTTGGGGCCAGTCTGATCTTTGGGGTGAAGAAGTTCCAAAGGAAATCCAAAGGAGTCGCAACAGAAAGGTTTGTCTTCCTAGGTCACACCACACAACACTTCCCAGATGATAAGATTCATGTTGCCTTTTCTGCTAGACCTGATGGGACATGTAGAGATGATTGGAAAGAGATGGTCCCTAAGATAGCTTGGTCCCACGCCAAGGAAGGGATCGCTAGCATCCTGAATTTTGAATTTCATTCCATTTATTTGCAAAATATTTTGTGCTTCTTTATAAGAAAAAAAGTACATACTGAATTTGGTGTGCAGGTTTGTATAGCACACATATCTTGAAATTTACTTTAACATAATACTGCACAATTTTTTGTAACTCACAAATTGTGTCAAGCTTTTACATACTATATTTGTTTTAATAGACACACCCCACTGTTTTTTTCTGCAATAGAAAATTTTTACCCACCTCTAAAAATAAATTCTTTACTTTTATCTCTAAAATTTTAAAATACACTCTTTTCTAATACATGCCATTCCACCCATTGTCCGATTTGTAAAGTTCCTCGAGTTTTCTTGGCAAGATTTTTTAGAAATAATTTGCCACTGCCTCCTTTCTAGGGCTCAGAGAAAGTAACTATCCAAAGGTCACCCAATTAGTTTTGTGCCTCAGACAGAACTAGAACTCACAGCCTTAATCACAACACCGGACTAGTTCTCTACCATATATATCAGACATGTCAAACACAAGGCCCGGGAGCCAGATCCGGCCCGTGAAGTGGTTTCATGCGGCCCGCGAAGCCATCCTGGAAACAGTGAGGGAACGGCCCCCACTGCCATGGCCCTGGCCCAGAGACACTTCTCCTGCCAGAGACCCTCAGTTCTGCCCCACTCCTGCCCAGGCCCCCATAGGCACCCTTGATGCGAACGATGTAGAGCTGGCCATGCCCACCCAGTAGGCCATATGCACTTTGGCCACACCCACCCTGGCCACGCCCACCCGGCCCCCTGAGGGCAACCACAATGCTGATGCGGCCCTCAATGAAATTGAGTTTGACACCCCTGATATATATTAAAGAAAATTGAAGACACGTATTAAAGCACATTGATTTGTGCTTAGATTGTAAGCCGCCCTGAGTCTTCGGAGAAGGGCGGGATATAAAAGGGATTAAAAAGAATACTACATGGAAATCAAGAATATTTTGTATTACTATTTTTTTAAATGCCTGACCTATATTTCCATTGGATATAAAAAGTAAAATGTAAGTTGGGTACTTCTAGAGAAAAGGTTCCCAACCTTTTCATTTCTGCAGACTGGTGGCAGAAAACTTCTGTGATTTTGGTAATGGCAGGGGAATGGTTTCGTGCATGCAACCTGAATCCCACATAGGCACAAATGAAGCTTAGGACATTTGTCCACTGCTTTCATGGACCAGTTCCCAACAGGCTGTGGCCATTAGCAGGCCATAGCACCAGAGTTGGGGATCCCTGTTCTAGAGAACTGTCTAGTTATCATTATGTCTAACAATATTATAGTAATTATTAAATATTTGGAGATTAAGATGTGGTTTATAGCAGGGGTCCCCAACATCTGGTCCATGGACTGGCACCAGGCCACGGCATGCCAGAAATCAGTCCGCGTAAACAAGCAAAGCCCCATCCAAGGGATGCAGGCAGTACTTGAAACCATGCCCCCTTCAGTCCACACAGTATTCATCAAGTTACAACTATTCATTTAGTGATCCTTCAAAATTACAAGAGCCTGAAAAAGTGACTTATGACCATTTTTCACACTTACGACCATTGCAGCATCCCTGTGTTTACATGATCAAAATTCAGGCATTTGGCAACTGGCATGTTTTTATGATGTTTGCAGTGTCCCTTTTGCAATCTTCTGCCCAGAGAAGTCAAGGGGGAAAGCGAGATTCACTTAATGACCATGTGATTCATTTAACAACTGGAGTGAAAAGTTGTTAAGATGGGACAAAATGCACTATCTAGCTTAGCAACAGAAATTTTGGGTTCAATTGTAGTCATAAGTCAAAGATTACCTACTGTATAGTATGATATGGTAGCTTTATTCAAGTCCACTTGCTCTGCAGCCTGAAATTATGCAGACTGGAAAGAGGCAATGGCTACATGTTTTATATCTTCTGAACACTTTCCGTATCTTCATACATGCATCTGAAAAGGGCTATTTTTTACAACATGGAAAGTAACAGCCTGGTTTTCATCAAGCTTGTCTTAGGTGCACTCTGTATGGTCTCTAAAGTTTATTAGAATGTACTGAGATATTAAAAAAAATGAACTGTACTCTCTGTGAATGACAAAACTTGGAACCAATCCATTGTAATCTTTATTCTTGGGATGTTTTTAAATATTTCATGTGAGTTCCTTTGTCTCAAAATCCTCCATTTTGGCTCTGTTGGTTTTGCTAAAACTTTTCTGAATTGGTTATGCTTAGAAGCAAGTGATACATTTTTGACAACTCTTTCAAATCCTCAAAGTGCATTTCTTTTTTATTCTTCTGCTATTTCAAAACCTATACTTTATACTTCCTTGACAGAACTTGATCCAAAGATAGGTGAGGAATTTAATATTTATGCAATGGTTGGCCAATAACACTACCTCTAAACCATGGACAAATAGCAGGAGTTCTACTCTCTGCAGGATATTCAAACAAGAGCTAATGATGGAAAAGGAATAGTTGAATTTCAGACAGTATATAATTCTTCAGATTCATCCATTCAATGAAAGTTGTATTATACTGATACATCTTTAGATGATTTCTAAATCCTCTAGAGAAGATTTTCACTTTAAACCTAGCTTTATAATATACACTCATAGTATCGCATTTTTCTCCTCTTTACAGCCCATCAAATCAAATAAGTTGTTCACTATCAAAGGTCTTATGGAGCTGGTCCAGATGGCCTTTCTGAATAAAGTGGTCTACTTGTTAGACATATAATTTACAAATACGCCTCTTGAAGAGATCCTTCATTAAGCTAATAAGGTGTCCAGTTACACAGTACACATAAGCTAAAGGATAGATAGCATTTTCATAAAAGGAATAGCTTGTAGCTGCTATGGCAACCTGGATGATTCGCTCCATAAATTTTTCTTAATTATCCAGCCCTCATGAATTTCTCGCTATTATTATCAAAAGGGAAAATGTTTAGAAAATTAACATATTTTTATATTATTTGTAATAAGTGTTTTTATAAGTTCTATGTGGGAGCATGAATATTATATCTATTGGCCACTCATTAAAGCATTCATTTCTATTTTCAGGTTCATATCTGGAAAGAGATTCAATAGTTTTAATGAAACACCAATAGGTGCCATGTTCATGTACCTATAAGCTGTGAAGCTGCTTTTCAGAATCAGATCTCAATCACCATTCAGGCTTATTTTTCTAGAGTAGTTTACAAAATTATAGGAGTTTTAAAAAAGCAAACTAAATGCAAAAAAAAGTTGTAAAAAAATCATAAAATAGCAATCAGGGTTAAAATTATTTTTTTATTAAAAAGTTTTACAATACATTTTATCTTTAGCAAACCAAAAAAAAGGAAAAAAAACCTCCCAACCCCTTCCCCCCCCACCCTCTTCCCCCTCCCCAACCCTCCCCAACCCCTCCCTCCCTTTCCCCTCCCCCCCCCCCTGGCTTCCCAGAGCAAAATACAGGGTATAAAAATACAATCATGATCTAACTTACGCAAACAATCCTAAACTATTTAAACTACCGAACTTTAACTAATATAAGAAAACTCCAAACATATATATATATATATATATATATCATATCAATAATTATACAAATACAAAATAATATTTTCCAATCTAATACCAAAACACAGGGTATAAAAATACAAACAAACAATCATGATCTAATTTACGCAAACAATCCTGAGCTATTCAAACTATCAAACTTTAACTCATATAGGTAAATTCCAAACATACATATATATATATATATATATATATATATATATATATATATATGTTTCAAATGTTAACTCTTTAGATTACCTTGCTAGGCCCCAAACATGGGGCAAATCTTTATTTCCTGTTTTCAGCCTATCTTGAAGGCTATCGAACAGGCAGTAGTCACACCGGACAATTCCTATATTTGTGTAAATTACTAACAAAGAATTAAAGGGAAACTGAGTCAGAAATGCATTTCAGTTTCCCTTTAATTCTTTGTTAGTAATTTACACATATATATATATATATATATATATATATATATATATATATATATATATATATCATATCAATGATTATTCAGATACAAAATAATACCTTAAATTCATATATCCTAATATATTATACAAATTAAAATACATAGATTACTTCCAAACTTTAAAAAAAAATTATATATATCATCACATCATTCTTATATTCTTATATTCTATTACCTACTCCAATATTGCCCATAAAAGTATTACAAATTAATTTCAATCACACATAAAACAATTTATAACAACCTTTCCTTCTCCTAATATATTATACAACTTAAAATACCATACACTACCTTCCAGGCTTACAACTTTCCATCCAAATAACAAAGCATAACCTACAGAATATCAATAAGCACTACTACAAATCTTCCCAATTAAATTTTCATAATCATCTTCAAACTAAAAGTTGTAAAAAAATCATAAAATAGCAATCAGGGTTAAAATTATTTGTTTTATATGGCTTGAAAAAAGGGTCTGCCACAAAAGTGACAATAAAACAAAATCATGCAAAATCCTAGAGTTTGCATAATTTAAAGGGGCCACCATAAAAGTGAGGATGTCTGTGTGAATTCATCACACAAATGCTGCAACTTGAATATCTCCGAATGCCAAGTTGCAAATGGCATCATCACATACACTGTTTGATTTGCTGCTGACCATTCCACTGCAGAGAGATTTTTTACTAGTCACCTACTCAGTTAGAGTACTGCTTTGTATAAATACTCCTTGAAATACAAGCATTTGGCAACTCTTCAAAGTTAGGACACTGAGAAAAGTTACTTATAACCGGTCCTTGCACTTATGGCTGTAGCAACATCCCCATGGTCATATGATTAAAATTCAGATGTTTGACAACCAGTATGCATTAGAGACAGTTGCAGCATGCCAGGGTCATGTGATCAACATTTGTGACCTTTCCAATTAGCTTCCAACAAGCAAAGTTAATGGGGGAAGATGGATTTGTTTAACGAGTATGTGATTCATTTAATATACTGAAGGGATGCTTTACAACCATGGCATAAAATTGTGCATGACTCACTTAACAAATGCCTTGCTTAGCATTCTGGTCTCAATTGTAGTCGTAAATTGAGGACTATATATTAGTAAAGTATCTTTAAAAACCTGATAGTCCTCAATTATCTCTTTGCAGATTTCTCTCTCCTAGTAGTAATTTGTACATGATTCTGCTAATGAAATAGTAATAGAAAAGGTTTAGTTATCCCTGGAACCGTAAATTATGAAGCCTGATCATTACTGCAATCTTGCCCTGACAATCTATGGGCAAGCATCATGACCAAAGCGTCTTTTTCTATGTTTCCAACACAATGGTCTCTTTAAATGTCTCTACTTTTTGGTTTTACTAGAATACCTATTTAGATGACTCATACAGTGAATGCAGAATAATATCACCATTCTTCCGCAAGGTATCTTGGGTTTTGCCAAGTTTGTGCAAAAAGACCATTTTTGTTCTGAAGCAACTTAAAATCCATGTCAAACCTTTCTCTTTGAAACTCTAACCTCTATTTCTCAATTGTCAGAAAGGAGTAGTTGACGTTGTCTGGTGTTCGAAGCTAAGCAAGACTCTGTATGCGGCAAAGAAAACCAAGAGGATTTCAACAACATGGAAAATTTTTAGATGTAACCTACACTAGCAAGAGACAAGGAATCATATCATCTCCAATCTCTCCTATCTCTGGGATAGGATTATTTGTTTACTAGCTATTCTTACATAATTAAGGAGTTTTCAACCCTAACCAATCCTTGCTTAGATCTATGCATTATTTTCTATTTCTTACTTATTATTTCTATTACTTGCATTTATTCTTCTGCCGTATTGTAACTTGCATTTTGATCTTTAAATCTATAAGAGCTAATTAATTCCATATTAGATTTTGATTGCTAGTTTCCCCACAAGAAATCATTTGTTTGCTGGCTAATCCCTCTGAAAAGAAATGCTTTGAACATTGTTATTCAGGATGCTTTTGTGTGGTTTTGTAAATTACTTTTCTTCAAAGTGATTGTTGCACATACAGTTATTAGATAAGATTCATAAAAATGAACTATTGCCGAAGAGCTTACTTACATGTATGTCATAATATCATTTGAATTTTGATCATGCTTCATGAACAATTGTGGTATGGCAAAGTTTGGATGAGTTGATCCAATTTAAAGGTGGTTTGAATCAAATCTGTAACTCAAAATGACTTGGTAGGTTGACATACTGGATTGGAGCAGCCATATCATTGTTTTGACCGTTATTTTTCCCCCTACATCCTTGTGTGTCAGAGAAAGTTGTCTATACCTAGAAGTCATCTGCTTCTAAACAAAGGGCCTATCATGAGACAGACTGGCATCTCCTTTACATACCATGAGGTGGTCCTCATTGCTTCTGATGCTTCCCTTTGAAGAGGCAAAGAGGAAAATGTTGCTTCTGATGCTCAGAATAAAATGCCAATCTGAATCATACCTTTTATAGAACACATCAAACAAATGGACTCTGAAACAGAGAATCATTGAGTCTCCCATAATTCATCAGAAATAAACCAATTCAGCAGCTTTTTCATCCCCCCCCCCACACACACACACAATTCCACATGGTGCAGCCAGTTTCTAGCATTTGGTAAGTGAGTCTACTCACTTCATGTGAAACAGGAAAGTATACTCCTGCAAATGTACTCAAGTTCATAAATAACACAAACATACATTTAGTTGAAAAGCCATTTAATATCAGCTGTAATAAGTGACAGACAAATTATGATGAACACCTATTGAAGAAAATGAAATATGACTCAAAGAAATGGGAGCTGATCTGTAATGAATGCAGTACAACTGCTGTTTACCATGATTACTGTGTTCAGTCTGAAGGGAATGCATTGAAACAGGTTGAATCATGATTATAGCTCCAATTTTCCTAATAAGTTTGTATCCCTTCTGGTATTATTATGAAAAATATAAAATGCTTGCATTTTTGTTATGGCATTCAATAATGGTACAATGTCAATTTATAAACGCACAAAGGCAGATAGATTATATTGATGTAAAGTTTGTTATCAAGCCAACCAAACTCAGCCTTAAAGCAAAAGCCTTTTTTTCATAGTTTGTTTTTTAAAAAAATATCTCTTGTTATATATTTTATTTCAGGCTGAACAGACGCCTCTCTTTGTTATTAAGTCTGCTTTCCTGAAACACAAACATTAGTATTTAATTTCTTTTGCAGGCAGAATAAAAATTGATCATAATAAGCTAATTGTGTAAGTTAATTATCTAATTATCTAGGACTGGCTCTTACTCCCTGTGAAGTCAAATGGGAATTTTGTCATTAGAGAAAAAAAGAGACATATTGTGGTGAAATGTTACTGAACTCTACTAAAAAGTTAATGAAAATGACTGTATCTGGTGGTACCTGATACTGTAATAGTGTAGATGCTAAGTATGCAACAACTGAAAATCTCTGAATGGGAGATCTGAAAGAGTTTTCTACAAGTCATTCTGAGATTCTCAAGGGAGTAAAGTATAAAAACATTAATATAGTCAGCAGCTGCTGGTAATTGTCTATTCTGATGCCACAGTAAAGCAGAGGAGTTCCTGTTCTATATGACTACCGCCAAATCATAATCATAGAAACTAAATGCTAGGAAAAGAACTTCAAAGATCTAGGCATATTTACTATTGAGAAGAGAATACTAAGTGACAGCACTTTTCATATAAGTAAAAGTAGCTATGAAGGGTTAAAAGCGAAAATCAGTGGCACTATTTAGCATCTCATAATCTATGGACCACAACAGGAGACTAGGGTATATAGATAGTTAACTTTGCCTGCTCTATATCTAGGAGATTGTTAATATGATATCACTCTCTTCTGCCTTTCTTCCCTGCATACTCCTGGTAGGATACAGTTAGCTAGGAGCTAGGCTTTGCCTACCCTTATAAAATATTTCCGGCAAATAAATATTCATTCTGTTACAGCTATAAAATGTGCTTCACTACTTCTTCCGTAGGCTAGATTCCCATTCTCAGGAATAGTTACACATTTCTATAAAGATCTTCAACCTTCTGTTCACAAAGGGCCAAGATTTGTTCTCGATCATACCATAGGACATAATAATGGATTAAATGTCAGCAAGACTGGTTCCTTGAAAGTTAGGAAACAGAGAAGTGGATCTCATTTACCTATAGAGATAGCAGATCCTCTTTCACTTAATATGTTCAACAAGATCATGCAACCTTGCATGGGAGATACTTTAATTTGGATACCTACTAAGATTAAGTCTTTAGACTTCAAGGCCCAAAGAATCTTTTCAAACCTAATGGTCTTTTCCTTATTACTATTTTACACTGCCTATCATCAGTGCTTTTTTTTTTCTAAAATAAAAAGGTGCCGGAACTCACACATGTCATACAACCCACCTTGCCTTCCCTACAAGGTTCCATCCAAAAAAGGTGCTGGAACTCCGTTCTGTGCGTTCTATGATAAAAAAAAGCTCTGCCTATCATATAATGGTGATAAGCGGCCTTGTTATCAAAGATGATAAGGTGTCTAGGGGCTAAATCATATAATGAATAGCTATGGGAACTAGGTATGTTTAGCCTAACAAACAGAAGGCTTAGGAGAGACCTGATACTTGAAGAGCTGTCTCTGGAAAGAGGGCATTGATTTATTCTCTGCAGCAGCTGAGGGAAGGACAAGAAGCAATGGGTGGAAGCTCATTAACAAGAGATCCAATTTTGAACTAAGAAGAAATTTCCTGACATTGACAACAATTAAACAATGAAACATCTTGTCTCTTTGAGTTGTGAGGGTTCCATTATTGGAGGTTTTCAAGAAAAGATTGGACAAACATTTGACCAGCAAGTATAAGAATTCTGCCTTGGACAGGAAATTGGACTAGAAGAACTTCAAGATCCCTTCCAGCCCTATGATTCTATATACACAAGTATTATTGTTGCAGTAAAAAAGTAATAAGGGTAGGTTTTATATCATCACAACTTTGGATGGATGATATTGCAAAGAGAACACTATAAATCTCTTCCAAATAATAATAGTAATAATATAATAATAATAAAGTTAGAAGGCACACTGGAGGTCATCTAGTCCAACCCCCTGCTCAGGCAGGAAACCCTATAACATTTCAGACAAATGGCTGCCCAATCTCTTCTTAAAGATTTCCAGTGTTGGAGCATTCACAGCTTCTGGAGGCAGGTTGTTCCACTGATTAATTGTTCTAACTGTCAGGAAGTTTCTCCTTAGTTCTAGGCTGCTTCTCTCTTTGGTTAATTTGAATCCATTGCTTTATGTCTTGCCTTCAGGTGCTTTGGAGAATAGCTTGACTCCCTCTTCTTTGTGGCAACCCCTGCGATATTAGAACACTGCTATCATGTCCCCCCTCGTCCTTCTCTTCATTAAACTAGATATACCCAATTCCAGCAACCATTCCTTGTATGTTTTAGCCTCCAGTCCTCTGATCATCTTTGTTGCTTTTCTCTGTACTCTTTCTAGAGTCTCAACATCTTTTTTACATCGTGGTGACCAAAACTGGATGCAGTATTCCAAGTGTGGCCTTACCAAGGCATTATAAAGTGGTATTAACACTTCACGTGATCTTGATTCTATTTGCCTATTAATGCAGCCTAGCACTGTGTTGGCTTTTTTGGCAGCTGCAGCACACTGCTGGCTCATATTTCAGTGACTGTCCAGTGACTGTTCAGTGACTCCAAGATCCCTCTCACAGTTATTACTATTGAGCAAGGTACCACCTATACTGTACCTGTGCATTTGGTTTTTCTTGCCTAAATGTAGAACATTATTTTTTTCACCATTGAATTTCATTTTGTTAGATGGCGCCCAATGTTCAAGTCTGTCAAGATCTTTCTGTATCTTAAGCCTGTCTTCTGGAGTGTTGGTTATTCCTGACAGATTGGTGTTGTCTGCAAATTTAATGAGTTCCCCATGTATCCCCTCATCCAAATCATTGATGAAGATGTTGAAAAGCACTGGACCCAGAACAGAGCCCTGGGACACTCCACTACCCACTTCCCTCCATGTAGATGCAGTTCCAATTGAGGACCAGACACTGAGTACGGCCAGTCAGCAAGCTACAAATCCATAAATACCCTGCAATTGATAGGATGCCAACAGTTGCATCACCTTCTTCACTCCTTCTTCACTTTAGCGGCTTTAGATCCTAGAGATGTAGATGTTGATAGCTGTGGCAGATCCCCCAGCGTCCAGTTCTCCTTGCCCCAAATGCAGCTAATAATAATAATATTCTGGGCACTATGGTAACCAAGGATTTTCTACTCAAGACTCAGTGAATATATTTGTGGCTCATAAGATCCAAGAGCTATCTATTCTTTTATAATAACATACTGCATAACCTTCCAATGCAAGTGTCTTTAGTTTATTTTCATTTATTTTATTTTTATTCCAAAATAGCATCAAATAAGTAAGGTTATAATGATTAATCATTTGCCAAGCTTATTTTTGAAATTATTTTATTCTTAGATTGTGGAAATTTATAAAAAGAGTAAACATCAAATGTACTTAAACACATTTTATTTAAAATACTTTGCTTTCATCTGCAGTTTTATATTACACAACGTAACTTAGGGCATTTGTTTTTAAGACTGAATTAAAGTTTCCAGGAAGTAGGTTTATAATCAGAGGAGAGAATAATTTTCAAAAGAGTATTGTAAACATAAAAATCAAACCAGACAATATCTGAACCAAAATAACAGTCTCTAAACGCAAAACAGAATTCATCCAAGTTGTCCAAAATACAAGTACACCCAACAGAATATAATGTTCTTCTGTTAGGTTACTGATACATATTAGAATTCCAATTCACTTGTGCAAGTTGATACAAGAAAAGTTAGAAAAAAAGGCATATTTAATATATTGATACATTCCAGAAAACTATATTTTTCATATATTTTCCATGAGATTTCTATTTAATAATCAGCATATTGATTCAAGGATAGTCTCTTTAAATTTATTTACCCCTAAACTGGGCAGTTCTTTTTCAATCTAAGATCCTATTTGACTTTTGTTGTGATGTATTTGGGACCACATTCAAAAGGTAGGCAAGACATGTCAAAAAGGTAGACAGAGATGGGGAAAAATTAAAAGCAATCATCATTAAATATTTAAAGAGATTTTAAAAATCAATTTAGTGTCTACTTATGGCAACAAATTACATCACTAAGTATTAGTAGCAGTGGGGAATGGCTTGCACAAACAAAAAAGACTATTATTTATGATCTTGCTCAGTTTCTCTCGTTCACTGACTTTCCATTGACTGACTTTTGAACTACTAGAAGACTTTCCGTTGACTATTGATGAGACTAGCTGTGTCTTGATGGGCAAAAAGAGTCATAAAGTAAGGTATTAAAAGGAAAAAGCTCTTTGTTATTGGCATGTCATGGGGCTACTTGACTTTGTTCATCAAAAATGTATGTCAAAGGACCAGTGCATCATTCAGTATAAAAAATGTAAAACTAGAACTGTTAATAATGTGTCAGTTAACTTTACTAAGAATGATGGTAATACCTATACAATATATATTAATTCACTGACAATAGCAGGACTACATTGGACTTCTGAAACTCAAGTTTTAGCTTTCATTATTTTGTGAACTTTGTATTCATGGAAGTAACTGATTATCCATTGTCGACTGACTACAGCAGAAATCTCATGAAAATGGGAACATTCTCTCTCAGTATATTAGAATGGAGTCCATGGATTGTTAATCAAAATGAGTAGAATGATGGGTGTGTCATTCATCATAAGTATTGTAATAGTTACAGCTATTTTGTAGAATATGCAAAGCATTAAAACATATAAACTATTAAGGAAACTACAAAACTGTTTTGCAAAACTAAGGAAAAAACTATTAACAAAGCACAGATGAGTTCTAATTTATTGTCCCTTGGCTTCATAGAGATAATGAGATAGAACGAAATTAAGAAAAGAAGGAAACCTCGATTTCTGTATGATAGGTATAACTTTTAATACCAGCAACTTATTTTCCAGATGTTTGCTCACTAAGCAAAGCCACACTTGCAATAAGCCTCTGTTGCTCTTTAACACACATATTTCCCAAAATTACTTTAAATATGCAATGCACAGCTTTAACCTTGCCTATGTTTTCTCAGGAATAAGCTGCAGAGAGTGCTAATTTAGCAATTACAAGGAAAGATTCAACTCATTGGTTTGTATTATGAAGCATGTTAATAGCTAGATTTTCACAGTGTGTTAACCTACTGCTAACTTATACAAATGTCATTTAAGGAAAACAAAGAAAACTTGATGCACTAGTTATAAAATATGCATTACTCTTAGTCCAGTAAATGTATAAGTATTACATAAGATACGCTTAGGGACTGGCTAGAGATGAAGAGTAAGACAAAGCTGGGATGGAGTCTACCATTTTGTCTGACTCTGGTGCCAAATTTGACATGGATGAGCTCTGAGAATACAGTTGAAGATAGTGGAAAAGGCTGACAAGATAATGGTATTGAGCTAGCACAGCTCACAGTATAATGGGCTGAGAGTCAATGAGGTGAGTATTTGATTGTATACAGTTTTCTTGGACGTCAGGGACAGGATCTTCTCTAAATGAGAAAGTGTCTATGAGCATCTTCAGATGTGCTGAGTTTAAGATTGTACTTAGAAAGGAAATGAACTATAGGATCCATACGGTTACCACACACAAACGAAAAACGTTTGTAGTTTCGCTGTCTGTATCTGCCAACTGTAGCAACTGTTTGAAAATTATTTCAAACCAATGTACAACTTAGTGTGTATGGAAAGATATTAATGCTTTAGCTAGTCTAGAAAATGGTATATTCCAGATACACCATTGACTGTACAGAATTGGCTGATAAAAAAGGCATACTTTTTGTGACCCTGTACTAATATATTTGTCCCTCATTCACTATATGTCAGCAATGTTGTTCAGAAGGATGTAAGACAGGGGTGTCAAATTGCCAGCCCACAGGCCGGATGCGTCATGCCAAAACCACGCCCACTCCATTGCCAACAATGGGAAAAAAGTCACAATACATTGTGACATGTCACGTGATGTTGCAAGTTTGATACCGCTGATGTAGGGGATTGTAATGTAATTCCATCTTCTTCATCACATGTTACTTAAGGGAGACTTTTTTTTTCTTTCCTTACTAAGAATTCTGTCTAATAGTTGGGTTTGTCTGGATCAAATGCTCCATTATGGGTTCTTGTTCTTTTTGCATAGAGGGGAAAAATCTTCTATTTATTTACTTTTAGCCTTTTTTTCTCTTTAATAAGTGTTCAGTGGTGATAAAGTAAAGCTGCAATAACAGATATTACTTCCAGAGCCACAAATGCTGCCAAATATTACTGTTTGATTAATAAATAAGATTATTACTGATTGCAGTTTGGTGGTATCTGGTTAGCACTCACTGACACTCACAAAAAGTGCCACCCACAAAAAAATATTCAAAGGAAGTGTAGTTGTTCAAAAGGAAAAGAATCCTGAATTTAAGACTCTTAAAAATCAGAAAAAACCCTCATCTGCCACAATTACACACACACAAGGAATCCCAGGACAAAGTTTCATCCTACTCCTAACCCTTTAGTTAATTCTAAATTAAATAAAGTGAATGCATAAAATATAAATGTACTTCGGTTTTGTGACTTTTATGACATTAATACACTTTGCAGAGCCTCTAGTAGAAACTTTGTTTTTTTTTAAAAAAAAATTCATTTCAATACAACATAAGTTTGAAAAGGAATTATGTAAAGAGGCTCAAGACTTTGTTGTCAGCCTGGGTGACCATCAGCAGGATAGCTCTCCAAAACTGAACCTAAGGGGAGCCAAATTTGATATGATGGAGGAAACCAGCAAAGAAATTTGGGGTTTAAAAGTGGTCCAGTTGTAAAAAAAGAAAATAATTCCAGGAAAAAACACCCCCCAGTGAGTTCTTACAGAAGATGCAATTGATTAAGGCTCAGAATAATATTAGAATTCTAAGTTCCCTACCTTCCTTTCAGTCACATGCCCGAAAATGAAATCTATGTAGTCCATCTGTTTTCATCTGCACATACAAGTGCAAACCAATTCAACACAAGGGAGAGCATAAACACACCCATACATAAACACAGGTGCAACACATATCTCCCACACAGAACCAAATCCAAACACTTCCTATAGCCTTTGCTGCAAATTGACCTGGAAAGAATTGTAGGAGCTGTGCTTGCATGCTTTCCCTAACTTGTTGAATCTGGGCAAGGAAACAACTAACAACAAATTAACTTCCTGATTCTGAGCCGAGCATTCGTTGACACAGCTTGATTTTAGACACTAGACTTGGTGGATCTTACAGGAGACTCTTCAGCCAGGAAATGTGTATCAGCTACACTTCTGTAGCTCCAGCTAGATCTGTTCTCTCATTCCAATTCAGTGCCTTACTTTCCTGATGTTGCAACACAACAAACAGGAACTGTCAGTCAAAAGCAGTCATTGGCCCTGAAAAAAAAAACCAGAAGTTTGATCCCATTACCTTTTGCTGGATACATGAAGTACTAGTTGGGCTGATTTATGGCTATGTGTCCCAGAAATTCTGGGAATCAGCAGCCTGGACTCCCTAATTTCACTATTGTGGTGTTCTAATCCTTTAGGGCAGGTGGCTATTCTGCTTTCTAGACGTGGTGACTTCAATCTCAGTTCTGTATTTGCCTCAATCTCAGTTCTGTATTTTCTCTTTCTTCTTTTACAATGAACTTGCTACCAGGCCAAGATGAAACTCCAGAGTAGTGTTTCTCAGCTTTGGCAACTTTTAAGATGTGTGAATTTCACCTTCCAGAATTTCCGAAGAGTTGATGTCCACATATTTTAATTATCAAGGTTGAGAAACACTGCTCTGGATTCGTTGTACTGCCATTGGCATCCATCAGCATCTCCATCAGCTCCCTCCTTCCAGCTAAGCAGGAAGGCAAGGCTGGCTCGCCCTCTGGTCTTCATCCCTCTGGTCTTCCTCGGTGTTTCTCCCCAGATCTACAGTCATGTCTTCGAACTAGATCTTTTCTTTCAATTACAAGTATTTCTTTTCAATTGAGAATAATTGCCAGGGCTGGTCAGGTTTACCTTTTTATTGTTTCACATGGTTTATTGTTTTATTGTTTCAACTTTTCATTCTTCCATCCGCCTGGGCGCTGCCCTTCCCTAACTGAGGAAGCGCTAAGGAAATGTCTGGCATTTCTGTATGCAGAGCCCACCAGGAGTGTGTGTGAGAGAGGGGGGGAGAGAGAAATGTGTGCGGTGTCGTTTCGTCTTATCCTTGCCATTTATGCTGACACAAACAGATTTACACGCGCGCACCCTCCACAGTGATTCGCCACCTCAGTTGCCATCGCGGGAGATATTCGCGATTATTTGAAGGAGCGAGAGGGAAGCAGCCACGAAGTGAGCGAGCGGAGGGAAGCGCTCAGTGGCGAGCATCGGAGGAGGGGTCCGTTGGCAGAACACACCCGATCCCCGCGGGCCATAAGGCGCCGCCGGAGAGTTAGGAGGCGGAGGAGAGACTATGGGAACAAACCTGAAGCAGGTGTGAGGTGCTGGAGAATTGCCAATGTACAAGGTGTAGGCGACGGTTCCTCCCTCAGAGTACAACGCTTCTGCCCCGGGGGTTTGGTGGGGGGAGGGGGGAGAGAACTACGAGCGCGCAATTGGCGAGGCTGCGAACAGGCAGTGCGCTTTCAGGCTCGGGGTCAAAACTGGAGGCGTAACCTAGGGGCGGATACAGCTGAACTGGGCCTGGCAGAAGGGAAAAGTGGAAGGAGGACAAAGCGCAACAGCGCACAAGCTTGAGGCCAGGCTGTTAATGCCCGCGATCGTCGAGGTCGCGGTGGGGCGCACTGAGCTCTGAGTGGCTGGCAGGAGGCACCGCATCCGTTGGTGAGAGCCAGACGGGCGCCAAAGATCTACAGGATGGCGAGAGTCTTGAAGACACTGCACTAGAGCTTATCTTGCGCACTCTTAACCACGGAGGAGAAGAGACGGTCAGCTCCTTCAGGTAAGGGGCCGCTTTGACACCTTTGGAAAGCCGCGGGGAGATTGAGGGTGCGAAGCTGCATACACCCCATAGCTGGCCCGGACTTTTTTCTGTGAGCACTGAGTAGCCATCTTACACTAGGAGAGTGTAAGGGCCCACCAAAGGGCCACAAGGATGTCCTGAGATACCCGCGGGGGGTGACCGGCTGGCAGAGTAGGTGGGCATGTTAGTATGACGGAAGTCAGCCGAGGCGAAATCTGGGTGCGGGTTACTCGAGTCCGCAGACGGGCGCTTCAAAGCCGTGTCAGCCTCACTTCGCTTACCTGCTGCGCGAAGACCCTTGCTTCTTCGGAGGCGGTCAAATAGCGGAGCAGGAGAAGGCGGCTCCTCGTCGCCGGCGCACTCCTGCCCGCCTCCTCTTGCTTCGGCTTCGTGCGTCCATCGGTCCCTCCCTCTGTCTCCAAGCCACTCCACCCCTTTCTCGGTTTTCCACCCATTCACCCTTCCAGTAGATTTAGGGGCTTTAGTGAATGTGGATCCTTGTTTCGGGGGGGGGACGTAGGGGCGGGAAAGGGGTGGGGACTCGGGGCTTTGGAAATAGCGTCGGTTCCTCTCTTATTGCCACTGATTTGAGCTTCTTCTCCTTAGGCTGCAGGAAGGAGCCGCTTGGCACTTCTACCAGCGTTCCCACAGCCGCTGCCAGACGCTTGGATCAGCGCAGGCAGAGGCGGCGTCCCATCGCTGAGGGGCTTTGGGACTGCAAGCCCCCGCCGCGTTAGAAGGGCGCGCGAGGCGTCAGGTCAGTCGCGAGCGAGCGCGCGCCGGGTTTGGGCACTGGGCACGTCTCGAGCTCCCCGAGGGCAGAGCCGTCTCCCTTCAAGGGAATCACCAGGGTGGAAGGTCTTGCGCCCCTCCTTCCTCGTCTGGCGAGACGATCGGGAGGTGAAGAGGGCAAGAGGGAGGGGAGGAGAAGTTGGGGGGAAAGTCGCCTCTTGCCTTACCAACTGCTTTCCATTCCTCCTTCCGCGCTATAGGCAGGCGCCCTGCTGAGCCTTTCCCTGGGAGAGTTGTGCAACCGGCTTAGGAGAAGAAAGCGCTGAGGATTTCCGCGCACTTCGTCCATCTGTGTCGCTGGTGCGACTTCCTTCTTAGTTTTTCCGCTGTTGCCTTTTTTTTCCCCATGTTAACCTCTATTTGAACATGGCAAGGACAGTATCTCCTGGAAATGGATTCAGTGTGGGAAAAAGCACAGGAAACCAGAGCTAAATGACAGGATGCGGGAGACTTAAGGAAATAGTCGAGAGAGAAAGAGAGAGAGAGAGAGGAGAGAGAGAGCGCGCTTACTGCAACCGACAAGACTACAGTTGTTGTCAGCTGAACCAGTTTTCTGTTTCTTTTGAACTGCCCGTGCTGAAGAAGGATTTAAGATCTGAGAGGAACTTCGCGGAGAGATAGGATAATCTTGTTCCCTTTGTTCAGATCTCCTGTATCCAAAGCAGAAGATGGCCTGGGGTCTACTTTTGCACTGTGCAGTCCTCGTAGTTGCCCTTGGCAGAGCTTTGAAGAGTGGTAAGTGACTCAAGATCACTTTCAGGTGCATCCAGCTTGCTATCTGCAAGTTGGAAGTCCCTTTGCCTGAGATGATAAGCCAACCATGAAACAGTTTTAACTGTATTGGCTAGAAGGAAAGGTTGATGGATATGCTGGGTATTCATTGAGAATTACATCTAATCAACACACTTAAGTCTGTCAGCCCTTCCTTTTTGGCTCCATATTCTAATGCAATGTGTAACACTGGGCTTACAGCTCTCACATAATAGCCAATCATTTTAATGTTTCCTTCCCTTGGCAGTTGAACAAGATTCTCCAGAAAAATTAAACAGATGAGTATTTCAATACCCAAGTATTTTTTCTGAGGAAGTGAAAGCTAAGGGAGGTACAAGTATATAAATATATAGCATCTTTGCTAACTATGCAGATACAATTTCCCTCATTTATACTTATGAAATGAAAAATGGCTTGTCTGTCAATGCAAGGAATATAAAGCATTCTCCTTCAGAGGCAACAGTTCTAAGAAAGAATTCCCTCAAATAGTCTTTGTATCTGGCCTTGAGGCAATGCTTGATAGCAGCAGCCTCAAAACAACAAGGTTTTCTGGCACAATAGTAGTCAGGCATCTGGAATATCTCATTATATTATGCATTCTTTAAAATGTTCTTACTTTAGGAGTGGCTGGCATTTAACTTGCATGCATGGAGTGGGGAAATCACCTTGGTTTTTCCTCTCAGAACCAAGTCTGAGCAGTTATTAGCTAATTACTAAATATTAACTTCTCAGCTTGACTAGGATTTCAATCAAAGTAATTAAAAGAAGGGACATCCTCCACTGTACTTTGGGTGGTATATTGTTTTAATAAGCGACTGCGTGTAGTATGTGTGTCTTACAGGAACAGATTTAAATCACATGTTATGAAGGAAATTAATCTTTTTCCAACATGGTCTGAGGAAGTTAACTAATTTGGTCAAAACAACTCAACAAGTTCTCTTATCTGCTTCTTCAGTAAGATTATAGTAGGATCTGGAAATCAGGTTGCAGGGAGGTATTATTTGTACGTTGGAAATCGTGATTCAGCTTCATTGATGTTTTGTAACTAGACCTCTTTCAAACTGAAGTCTTTCTTTGCAGGGATTATAGGTTCAGGCTGTGCATCTTCAGTGATTCATAAATAGTACTGAATTTAACTGATATGTATAAATCAGAAGAGAATCATTAAAAGTGAGATGTACTAAATGCCTTCGTGCCATCAAGTAATGTTCTTTGATGAGTCGGATCTAGGAAGAAACTACAAAGCTACCATTGATTCTGAGCAATTGGGGGCAAAATATTTTTAGCCCCACTGAAGTCATCGCAGTTCTTTGGATCTGCAACAATTCAACAGATCCACCAGTGCCAGATCTTCCTCTGTCCAATTCAAGTGTCTGCTAAATTAATTCATTAACCCTATTTAGAGCTAATGGTCCAAAGTCATTAGAAACTGCTTCTCTTAATCAAGTAAGAGAGATATTTCACAGAGCCAGAGAGTCTTAACGGCCCACATTAGCTTATTATATTATCACTTTCCCAGGAGATAGCGATTAAAGTGTTATTGGTAGTTAGTCCACTAAATATTTCCTGGAGTGACTCTGTCAAGTAATTCACTGGTTTATTTCAGCCATTTCACAGATTTAAGATTCTGCCATGTTGTTTGCCTAGTATTAGAGAAGACTTAATGAAGCGGGATAGTTTTCTTCCTAAGTGTGCTACAGATGGCAAATCATGCCAGATTGTCAGGTCACATGCAAAAAGGTTTGCAGAGGAATATCATTGGCTGCTCACTTTGAACTCCTAATGACAATATCTTTTGTTCTCAGGGAAGAAACAGGCTATGCGGACTGCCAAAGCAGGGATAAATAGGAATACGCAACCAACTCAAAAATCATAATTTGTTGAAGGAAATAAGCCATCTTGTTCTCTTCTAATTTATGGCAGATGTTTCCTATAATTGCTGTAGTTTGCATTTTATGTACTCTTTCTTTCAAACTGCCCGGTTTTCTCTAATAAAATTCTGCACATTGATAATTTCATGTTAAGAACTATTGATAACCACTTTCATATCACCAGATTCCTCTTAGAAGCAGGATTCCAACCTCCATATGCCATTCCTGGGGAAATGTTATGCATTGCAAGCTGCCTATGCTTGGTTCTGTGATGTTAGTGGGATATCAAAATCATTACACTAGATTAGCAGTCCATAATTTTTAAAACTAATCAGTGCAGACTCACAAGCAACAGTGGCATTGTTGACACTAGAGGTTCATGAGTTGTCTTTTCTTCCATCTTTATAATTCTGTAAATTGTAGTTAATCCTAACATATGAGTCAGACCACTTTTACTCAAGAACAACTCGTGAGATTTGGAGGACTGGGGAAGGCAAGAATTTTGTAATTGGAACTAAAGTTTGTTTTCTTTTCCTTTCTGCTTTGCTAACCCTTATCTGGTCCCCAAGCAGCATAGGTGGGGGAAACTTCCGTAATGGAGCTAAGTAAACCTTTACTGCTTTAACAATGTGCTTTGTTGCTGGGTAGTCTGGACCTCTGGAGCACAGATAAGTTCAAATTGCTTAGATTTCTGATAAACCAGAAAGGAAGGGATGCTGTAAACAAGCCAGATTGTCTAATGACAAAGAACAGACTCATTATCAGAAAGCTAACACTAAGGGCAGCCAGGCACAGTGTCCCTTCAAGTTGCTCCCTGTGTGAAATTTGATATTTAATACCATTGTAGCTACATATTCTATCATTAACGTATACTACTATTCAGCCCTGTTAGTATTTTCTATACTGTAGCTATTAAGTAACAAAGACTTAATTTGGGTAAAAGATATTTGGTAAAGCTACCCAATTTGTGTGTATTTTTTAAAAAAATGATGACCTGAAAGAAGATGAAGTTGATTCAGCTGTTTATTTTCTTTACAGAGGAAAAAAAAATTCTATAAACTGCATAAATAGTTGTTCAAGCTATGGGAAAGGAAATATATTAGCTTGAGTTGACCTGAGCTGAAGTACCGAATGGCCTGTAATTTATCAGATGGATCAATCAAATGATGTGATTTCAATATAATACATGAATGTTTGTGTGTTTTAATTGCAGATCGATGTGGTGAAAACATAAACATTTTAGAGCCTGGATATCTCACCTCTCCTGGCTACCCTAATAGTTATCATCCAAGTCAAAAATGTGAATGGTTGATTCAGGCTCCACAACCTCACCAGAGGATTATGATCAACTTCAACCCACACTTTGATTTAGAGGACAGAGAATGCAAGTAAGTAAAACCGGTCTGTAAGGGGAACCACAGCACCATCTAGTGGACAAAAGACATTCATGATGTCTTCTTCAGGGGGTGGGGAGTTGAAATAGCTGATAAGTGTGAAATTATGTGTGCAAAATTCATTTCTTGGAGATGTGACTTCAGATTGGACCATGTGTTTGTTTCATACCATAGTAGGCACTGTCATAGTTATAATCTTAGAATCCATCTGCTTGTTTTGTTGGGAACTTGAACCATTTAGCACTTATTTCTTTTGAAACTTGCAAAGGGAAAAAGGCAATTGCTCATTTTTTTTTTTAAAAAAATTATAATTATGAAAAGAAAAACACAGTACTGATGCTTTTAAAAAAAATAAGCTCACCTTATTGACTAATTGTAGTTCATTTTTTGTTCGTTTGATGGCAGTGATCATATTTATAAGAGAATGGAAGAAGCCTGTATTTCTGTATATGTATTTTAGAGATTTCCCTTATTGTAATTAGAAAATATTGGTAAACCTTCAAGAAAAGTATATTGATTAACAAAAATATTTTTCAATATGAATTGCTGAGTTAGCTGAGAATTTGACAATTGTACTGATAAGTATATAGTTGATACAATGTAATGTATAAAATACTTTATAGCACTAACATGTAATTAAAAGTGGGTTGTGATTAAAGTGTTTCACTGGTTAGGTCATTCTTTATTACAGAGGCTCAGTAGGTGACTTTGGGCTAGTATTTCAGTTTTCTTGTTGTCAAGGAAATTAGGATAATCACACAGTTGCACTTTAGAGAAACAGCACAATGTAAATGTAATAATAAATGCATCAAGTGATGTAAAGTAGCATTAATTCTGAGATCAGTATGAAATTATTTAAGCAATACTCTCATACCATCTGCTGAAAGTAGGCACTTTTCCTTTTCAGTGTGGGAATATGTGTTCTTTATATAAAAATGTATTTTGCCCTCTGAGTTTATATGTAAAAAGTGGGGAACCATTAGCTTCCAGATGTTGTTGGATCTTCCTAGCAGCCATAACCCACATAGTCAGTATAAGAGGTGCTAACATTGTAGTTGAGCAGAAATTGGAAGCTCACAGGCTGCTCATAGAGGTTTTGTTATAAATGATGTAGAATTCCATGTGTGAATATGCTCACGTTCTTCCTGTAAGATAGAATGTGACCCAACTGAAGCTGTGAGTCTTGATAATCTTCAAAAGACCCTATGGCATAAATTAATAATACTTCCATTGTGCAAATGGGATCAAAGATAAGCCAGACCCTTTTTCTGACTAGGGACTGTTTTTGTTGCTTTTGTTATAAAATTGGAGGAACAGATTCAAAATCATTGCTAGATAAAGTGATTAAATAAGGAAATGATTAGTATTAATTATCCTGCTATTAATAGACTCACTTTTAGACAAAGTGAGGCTGTGGCCTCAAGCAGTAAATGTTGTGTGTTCTGAAGGGCACCTAACATGGTTGTCTTGTATTTTAAGAGATACCCTTTTTTGCACTGACCGATGCTTTGTGAGCTTCTTTATAAAACATTCTGCTATACATGGGGCCACCCTTGAGTTGGAAGGTTTAACTTATCCTGAATGCAGTTCCATGACACATCACAGTGTGTTCTGCATGTGACACCTATGCTCTGTAATCCACACATTATCAGAGAGTTTCCAGTTGAAATTAAAGGTGCCGGTTGTCATTTATATCTACACAATGGCTCTTCTTTTCTCCAATTATCTTTGTCCTGTAAGATGAGACAGGATGGGCATATTCCACATCTCCTCCACTAAAGAAGGGTTGAGGGTTCCCAGAGGTGTATCTTCTCTGTTGCCACTCCTGGCATCTGGAATATCATTTTTCATAAGATAAAATGTAGAATAATAGGGCTGGAATGGGAGCTCAGAGATATTCAAGTCCAATCCCCTGATCAAGGCAGGAAATCTTATACTAATCAAGGCCAATTGGCCATCCAGTCTATTTTTAAAAATCTCCAGTGATGCAGCACCCACAACTCCAGGAGGTGAGCTATTCCACTGATCAATTGTTCTCAGTAAATTTCTAGGTTAGTTCTAGGTTGGATCTGTCTTTAATGATTTCCACCCATTACTTTTTTGTCCTGCCCTCTGGTGCTTTGGAGAACAAATCAATCCCCCTTTCTCTGGGACAGCTCCTCAAGTACTGAAAGGCAGTTATCATTATACCTACTTTCCTTAAGTGTTCCTCATTTGGCTTAGTCTCCAGATCCCTTATCATTTTTGTTGCTCTTCACTGTACATTTTCTAGGATCTCAGCTTTTTTTGTATCATGATGACCAGAACCGGATGCAGTATTCCATGTGTGGCCTCATTAGTGGGGTATAAAACTGTATTGTCACTTTTTGTGATTTAGATGCTATACGTTTGCTATACGTTTGTTGATGCAGCCTAGGACTACATTGGCTTTTTTGGCAACTGCAACACATTCCTGGGTCATCCACTGCTGGTTCATCTTTAGGAAGATACCTAGATTCTCTCTTAGTTACTACTGTTGAGCCAGGTACTGCCTATTCTATAACTTTGGTTTTTCCTGATCAAGAATGACTTGAAAAACTGGCTTTTTAAACAGAACATGAGCCAAGAAGTTTTGTGATCCTGCCAAGTGATGACTGATGAAGGCTGTTGATGGCCAGACTGATGTTTTATGTATTTCCTCATAGCATCGTTTCATTTTTATAGCTTCTGCATTCTGATTGTATGTTTCTACTGAGTTTTTAACATAAGGCACCTTGAGTCTTTCTGATTTGGTGGCATTTTAAGTGTAATAAATAAAGAACACTTGTGTGGGAGGAATACTCTATATAGGTTGCCTCAGGAAGCAAAATCTCTGTGGCTGGCCCTATTTTTAATTTTAACTGGGTTTTTTATTTTTCTCAGGGTTTTATTTAATCTTTTTTAATTTGTTTTAACGTTTGTATTGATTTTCTTTTAAATACCCTGTAAACCGCCCTGAGTCCTTCAGGAAAGGGCGGTATATAAATCTAAATAAATAAAGTAATGAACAGACTGCATTGCCTGACACAAGTAAGTGACTGAATGATTAGTGAGCAGGAACTATAAAATAAGGCTACTTGTTTAAGGTATTTGGCAGGCAGGAGACAAAACACCTTGATGATCTAGGGCTGATGTAAAGGAGCTTGAATCTGCCATACAAGTGGGACCAGAATTTCCATCGTAAGTCATTGTGATTGTAAGTCAAGTCACCACAAGGCTGGACCTGATTTTAATAACATTTTTACAGCAATCGTAAGTCGCCATGGCCATTAAGCAAACAATGCAGACATTAAATGAATCCAACTTCCCCAGTGATATTTTTTACTGGAAACCAGCAAAAAAATAACAAATTGTGATAATGTAATCACAGGATGCTGTGACCAATCATACATATAAACCAGTTGACGGTCTCCAAATTGCAATCACATGATAAAGACTGTGTTGCAATGGGGATAAATGTAAATTAAAAGTCATATGTGGCTTCTTTGAAGGTTGACATAATTTCAAACTGTTGTTAAAGTAAGCGGTCATAAAACGAGAACTACTTGTATGGATTTCTAAAGATCAATGGAGTCATGGTTGCTAAATATGACAATTGAGATTTTAGAATGAGCTTTTAAAAGAAATTTTCAAAGCCGCTCTTCTTTTTTCTGCAATTCAAAGAAGAAATATACATTAATGTAATATAAATAATTTAGTATTTATTTAGAAAAGCTGCTGGATGGCAGTATAACAGTACAGTTAATGAGATGCTATATTATAGCACTATATGACCATCCTGTAGAGGTAAAAAGTTAACAAGCTTGGCTTGGTCTAGGTGTATTGCACCCATGAGCATAATGTATTTCTTCCTTTCTGCAGAATATTTGTTCCCTTTAGTGCATATTTTGAAACCTAATTAGTGTCTTTTTTTAAAACTCCACTCTAATTGGGCAGTTTTGTTGTCAGGCAAAGATAGGTAATTTTACAGCCAAAAGCTTTGTAGGCAGACCTACTTAAATCGGACTTTCATTGTACAACTTAAATGCTTCCTGTGTTATTTTGTGTTCTGTTTTAAATACTGACCCTTTGACTTTCACATTACAACAATTAAACTTAATTGAAGAGATTTCTGTCAAAGGAGCAAATTTGTCAAAGCAGAAATTCTTCTCTTTCACAGGAAATTTTCAAACTCTATTCAAAACTGTAAAGAGCCTCACGTTTTTCAAAACTTGCTATTTGTTTTGCCAGATTCTAGGTAGTGAGATACTATATTAGTGCAGTTGTCAAAAAGTCTTGGTTTTTTAGCATTAGATGCTATACGTTTATTATTACAAGCTGACAATGTAATAATGCCGCTTGGGGTGTGTGTGAAAGCCCTAATAAGCAGGCATATACATAGAATGAAGGCTACTGCTAAGCTTGTAAGCCGCCCTGAGTCTTTGGAGAAGGGCGGGATATAAATGGAATTAAAATAAAAAATAAAAAAATTAAGCAACCTATTAAATGCTGTTACCTTCTCACCGTAGTGGTCCCTATTTTTGTACTTGCATTTTAACGTGCTTTTGAACTGCTAGGTTGGCAGAAGCTGGGACAAGTAACAGGCGCTCACTCTGCTATGCGGCACTCGGGATTTGACCTGCCAAACTGCCGACCTTATATATATATAGTGTTTGTTAAGTATTTAGAATACCTTGCTAGGCCCCAAACACGGGACAAATCTTATTTCCTGTTTCAGCCTAACCCAAGGCCATCCACAGGCAGTAGTTACAGCAGTGAAAGCTCATATTTGTGTAAATTTTTTGGATTGCTAACAATCCAAAGTTAAAATCTATCAATTAAAGTCTCCCTTTAATTCTTTGTTAGCAATCCAAAAAATTTACACACACACACACACACACACACCACACATATATACCTCAGAAAACATATATATACCACCCAAAAGCAACTTACCCAAAGAGGAACAGACAGCACTACTTAACCTAAAAAATGACACCAGCATAATCATTCTGCCAGCAGACAAAGGCAACGCCACGGTGGTAATGAAGTCATCTGACTACCATACCAAATTATCCAACCTACTCCGAGACTCCACATACAAACTCCTCAAGACAGATCCCACCACCTACCTGGAAAAAACCACAAAATCCAAAATAAAAGCCACCCCCATCAGTGAAGAGATCCAGAAAACAATCATTCCCAGAGAAAAATCATCCAGATGTCCTAAGCTCTATGGTCTGCCCAAGATACACAAAGAAGGAACCCCACTCAGACCCATAGTCAGCTCCATAGGCTCACCTCTACAAAATCTAGCCAAATTTCTTGCCAAACAACTACAGCCTTACGCAAATTCCATCACCTCACACGTACAAGATTCATTCCAATTCATAGAGATCATAAGTAAACTAAACTTACAGCCCTGTGACCTACTTGTGAGCTTCGATGTCGTATCCCTCTTCACCCAAGTGCCAATCAAAGAAGCCTTGACAGCTATCCTAAATAAATACAACCCCCCAAAACACATCCTAGATCTGACCAACCACTGCCTATCTAACACATACTTCATCTACAATGGACAAAAATACAAACAAATGGAAGGAGCACCCATGGGATCACCCCTTTCACCTGTCACCGCACACCTCTACATGGAACACTTTGAAACCCTCGCTCTAGAAAAATCCAACCACAAACCCAAACTTTGGCTCAGATACGTAGATGACACCTTCGTAATCTGGCCACACGGCAAAGAAAAACTGGATGACTTCCTCACACACCTCAATAGCCTACACCCCAAAATACAATTCACCATGGAAACAGAAGCTAACAATCAACTTCCCTTCCTTGATGTCTTAGTCTACAAGAAATCCAACGGCTCCCTAGGACACACTATCTACCATAAAAAAACACACACAAACCGCTATCTGAACGCACTCTCACACCACCACCCAGCACAGATCAACTCCGTAGCCAAGACACTCATCTCCAGAACAAAACACCTAGCTGACGAACAACACCAAAAAACCGAACTACACACTCTCACTAATGTACTAACAGCCAATGGATTCCAAAGAAACACGATTACCAACTTAATCCAAAGAGAGACACCCACAAAAACCCAAGACAGAGAACAAGAAAATGGCAAAGCCCTCCTCCCATACTTAAAAGGGACCACAGACAGAATCAGCAAGGTCCTCCAAAAACACAACATCAAAACAGCATTCTACACAGACAGAAAAATATCCACCATCCTAAGAAACCCCAAGGACATAATTGGCTTAGAAAACCAAGGAGTATACGAAATCCCATGCACCACCTGCCCCACCACATACATCGGACAGCAACAGAAGAATAAGTGCACGCATTGAAGAGCACAAAAACTCACTCAGAAAAGGAGAACAAACTTCATCCCTGGTCCAACACTTTGAAGCCACGGGACATGAAATTGATTTTAAAAAAAACCAAAAATATCGCCAAAATTGAACATTTTAACAACAGAATAATCAGAGAAGCCATTGAGATAGAAAAACGCCCCCACAGCATAAACAGACGAGATGATACCTCTCGCCTACCAACCATTTGGAAACCCGCCTTGATTGACAGACGAGTCCCAACCACCAAGAATGATAGACCCAAAGTCATGATAACACCACATGACATCACCACCACACAACCATTCAAAAAGCAAATCCGAACCCACAATGATAACGAGGCACAACCACAAAACAGAAACCTAACTACAGCTGCAACATCAGCCACTTTAAACCCCTCCAAACCACACAATAAGCAAACTGACACCCACTATAAAAACATGGCACCACCACAAACACGAAGCCAAACAAAAGCAGCACAACTCACCAGCTCAGGTCTAAGGCTGGCAGCTGAGACCAGCCCATCCACTCAAAACACACCCCCACCCAATCAGAACACACCCACCATTCAAAACACACTCCCACCCAATCAGAACACACTTACTCCCCCACCCAATCAGAGCACACCTCCACCCACAGAACACACCCCCTCTGGCAGTTTAAAAAAGAGGAACAAACAGCCACATGCTTCTCCCAGAAGAAGGAAGCAGAAGCCACCAGCCTGATGATGATGGATGGGATTCCGTCGAAACGTCGCCCCTACACCTTTAGTTCTATGCGGGGAAAAACCCGAATAACCAAAGATCCACATATATCTATATATCTATATCTATCTATCTATCTATCTATCTATCTATCTATCTATCTATCTATCTATCTATCTATCTATCTATCTATCTATCTATCTAGGTAACCTCAAACCAGAGATAACAAATTACTGCTTTTGATGCAAGAAGTCCAAATAAGAGGTTGGTGTTTATTGTTAAATGTTAATTGCATTTGCCCCTTAATAACAGTTATGGAGACATTGGAAGGTGATAACAATTGTCAATTGAAGCTCTCTAAGAGCAGCTATAGCCCTGCCTGTGTCTGAGCAAACAAACACAGGGTCTGCCCAAACTGAGACTAAACAATTCTCTTGTTTTTATTACAGTCTGGCTTCACTAACAATCAGGGTGTTGCTGCGTTTGCTGCTTCTGTCTCCTTAATCATCTCACTTTACGCAATTCTGTTTTCCTCCCTTTTAAGCTGCTTTCATGTCTCCAGGAATTTGTATCTGGATTTCTTTCCTTTTCACTAGCCTCCTTTGGGCCTAGCAGGCTCTCTGCAAGTCTCCCTTTATGTTTTATCTTTTTCGAGCTTCTTTTCCAGCCTTTCTCCCTCACCCGGAGACGCCTAATGCCTAATAGGCTACAGTCCTTCTCTCAACAGTATCCTCTACATCTTCGCTTTTCGCTTTTTATTTCTCAATGATGCCCTGATTTGTACAACTGGAGTTGCCCCAAATTTCCCAAGGGTCATTCTCCAAGGGATTTCTCTCCTTACAGTACAAGCAGTTAATTGAGAAGTTACAGGACCACATTGACTTTCTAGAAATGGAGAAGGGAAGAAACCTCTGCTATTTAAAAAGCTAAGCTGCATTTCAAAGGTACAAAAGTGGGGGGGGGGAATGAAGCTGCTCCAATATCTTGTGAATTTTCAAAATGCAAAGTCTGTTTCGCCAAATGCTAAACTTCCCTTTGAATTTTTAATTACAAATGGGAAGGAAAGCTTGTCAAATTGTTCCCCAAAACATTTAAACTCAAATGCCTTACCTTCATCTTCTAATCCTTATTTAAAACTAAACGCTTGAGGACTCTGAGATCATGTACTGATGGTTCTTAACTTGGACCATTTGCTTAGTTACAACCTACCCAAAAAAGGGAATTTATGACCTGGATCCAAAGTTCTGACACCATCACCCCTCCCCCTTGTTCATGTGACCTCACTTGGGAGCAGGCTATTTTGAGAGCCACCTGCATGATCCCACAATCATATAACCCCATTTTGTGATGGTTTTATGAAGGCACTTACTTCTGGTTTTCAACAGTGCACAGCTATAGCAAAAAGTGGATTCACTTAGTGACCATGGCATTATTCAATGACCATGCACTTATGACTACATCACTCATTTATTGACTAACACAAAAATGTTAAAGTGGGTCAGTCATGTGACCCACCCACTATTACATCTGTAATGAGCAGCCTCCATAATGGTCATAACTTGTAACCACCTGAACAGGCAGTTTTTAGAGTAGTGATAGAGGCATCCTCAGGAAGATTTTTAAAAGTCAAAATGGTGGCCATGACTACAAAATCAAAGCACCATCACTGCCAACATCTTGACATTTTTTTCTAATCTCTGCCCCTCCTGCCTCACTCCCTGGCACAGACACCTAGAACAGCAGATATCTGATTGAGCAGCTTGGTTATACTTGGGATGTTTTAATGTTACACTTTCCTTTTTCCTTTTTTTTCTTATACTCTTCATTAGGGTATCCTTTGGGTAGCATGTAATTTTAAAGACCTTGTGAAAGTTTCCATCATGCCATTTTTATGCGGAAAACTACTATGTTTGTAGTTGCCTTTGTGAGTAGAAAGCTATTGTTGTGTTTTATAGAGAATCAGCATGGTGTAATGGTTGAGGTGATGAATTCAGATCAGGGTGCTCCATTTCAAATCGGCCATCAATCATGGAAACTTCCAAGATAAGTTTCAACTAGTTGCCCTTTCTCAGCCTAACTTAACTCAAAGGTATTGCTGTTATGGGGTAAAGGAAAACTATAAATCAAGGAAAGAAGAACTGTTGGAAATAAGAAAATAATTGCAGGAATGTTCTGAAAATTGTTGTAATCCACAGACTTGTAAAGCAAACTCCAAACCTTAAAAACATAAGCACTGCATGCAGTATTATAATGAAATATTATTTTAAACAATGCACATGAATGGAATTCAATCATGTCCTGTTTGTGGCATATTTATTTTCATGTTTGAAATTCGGTCTTAACATGGTATAATATATATTTTTGTATTGATTCATTTAATGCATTTTATTAGTATTGTTTATAAAGAACAAGAGAAAATGTAGTTGTAATGAACAGAAGAAAATATTTTCAATGCTTATGTTTTCATGTTTTGTGCCTGTTGCAAATATTTTGGGGGTACAATTCTGTAACTACAAATTCTGTAGGATTTCTTTGCTCTAATACTTTAACTATATATATTCTTTTAAAACTTTATTCTTTAAAACTTTGTATCTAAATAGTAAACAGGAATGTCACTGATTCACAGGCATTTGAATTTATGGAAGTCTTCCGGTTTCCCAGCAATGCAAACTATCAGCGTGATAATTTATAATGGTTTGTGACAAATGCTGCTAAGCTTAGAGGTGTGTGGTTACATTCAGATCAGATGTCATCAACTAGGGAGCAATAAAAATTTCACAGACACTAGGTTAAAAACATTAAGAAAATGGATGTGAAGTTTCAGACAACAAAGTTTTACAAAGTAGAATGGGATAGCTAGAGGAAGTCAAACAGTGGGGTTTTTGCAAACAAACTATTCATTCTGTTCCACTGTTAACACTATTATTTTATAGGTAGTGTCATAAAAGTTATTAATATTGAGCTTGTTTAATTGACCATAGCTTAGATACACAAAAGAAAAGCTCTTTTGTTTGACAATTACTGAGTTTACATGCCATATCACCAGATCAGTTCATATTGGGTTTTGGGAATATTGAAAGTATAACAGGAAGAGCCCAACAGTTAATTGTTCCTTAAATTGGTTTTAACAAGGATATGTTACATAGCAGAGATTAAAGCTATACAAGGATTGTAATCAATTATAGCTCTTTAAAATTAACTATTATAAAATATACCTGTATATATATGTAGATGGGTAAAAAATCTAGATGCTGCACTTAGAATTCTGAACCGGAAATCCACTCAATATCATTTATCCACTCAATATGAGCAGGAGTATGGATAACATAATTTTGCCATAAATCAGTCTGGGGGAAAAACTAAAACTGATAAAACAAGGTGGGCTTTCAGACATAATGGAATCAGAGAAAATATTATAAAGGTTGGCACAGATAGTTGTGATGAACCAATAATCCTTTTCTGATTTACAGTTTAACCAGACTGAAAATGAATTCCAACACTTGTTTCTTCTTTTTTCAGGCTCCATTGTAGATCACCAAATTATTCAGCCAGAATACTAAAAACTTTCCAAACAATTCTGTAATACACAGTTGAAACATCGATTGATGAAAGCCTAATCTGTATTGTTGATATTTGCCAATTTAAGATACAAGGATATACACGCTTCTTTTTATCTACTTTTCCTTGGAGTAATTTTGAAGCCAACATACTTGTGTGGAATCAGAGCCAAAAATAGTTGGCTCTTTCCATTACCTCTTTCTAAAATCTCCTTTTCTGATCTAACACTTTTATTCTTAGTTCTTATTCATTCTCTTTCTTGCTCGTATAGCAGCTACCAAACAAGGGACAGGTCTTCATGTCAGAAATCTGAACAGCTTGCTTGGAGAATGTTTTTTAAATTAGACTTTGGCCACAAGAAAATATGCCAACAGCAACATGTTTCTTAGAACTATAGCTTCATCATCAACAATAGCATCTCACATTTCTTTTTAGAGGTCATTTTTACCATATTAAAACAGGGCTGGTCTGACAGGTTACCCAGAGAGAGAGCATGAATAACAGATTAGTTTGAATTCCTTCATCTCTCATTTTACAAATTGAATCTGGGCTGTACATTTAGCTATATTCAACACATAGTTGGAATGAGCCCAACTCATCAGGCAATCTGTATAGTGCTGTCTAGTTGCCCTGTCCTTGCCATTTATTTACCACTACTCCAATTTATATGTAGTACACAAAATGTAATTAATGCCAGTCAACTTGATTTTTTAAAAAATAGGTCTTGTCAAACAAACCTGATTTCATGTTGTGATGAAATTAAAGTTTGGCTGATGATAGTAACAGAGTTGATATAATGTCTTTTGACGTGTCTATATGATATATAACAGCTGGTTAAACAACCATACTCAGTGTGTGTTCATTAATCAACCTGTTAGGCGGTCTCAAATTGGATGCTACAGGTCTCTGTTGAAGGGGTGTTTGATTCAATATTTTTATGTATGATCTTCATATGCATGTGAAGAAGGGTTGCTTATCGTATTTGCAAAAAACACAAAACTAGGAGGAATAAACAATATTATAGAAAACAGATTTAAGATACAGTAGAATACTGTACAGTGGGAACCATGTTTAAAATTATTTATATGAAATAAAACAGACATACTGTAAGCCGTTAGCACAAAGACGGAAGGTTGGTAAGGCATAGTATGGAAGATATACTTATGGGAGAAGTATATTTCTAAAGTGCACTAGATGTTTTGGGAAAGTAGTTAAAAATGGAATTCCTGAGAATTGGTCCAATACAACTGGCAGCATCAGATTAGGGAAGACTTTCTTCATGTATAATAAACTCCATGTGAGCCAATTGTGAGAGAGATGCTTAAAAAATAGTGTAAATTTCAACTGAATTAACAAAAGCATGATGCCCACATCAAAAGAAATAATAGTTTCACTATACTCTGCACCAGTCAAATTATACTGCATGTTCTGGACATTTAATTTGAAGAATACTGAGAATCTGAACTATACCCAAAGAAGAGGATCCAGGATGGTTAGGGAACTGAGCATTCTAATACTTAAAATATTGTCAAGTAGAAGATAGCATAGTAGATGAGGCTTGATGGAAGTAACACATAACCAACATTTTATCATGCAAGGACTTATTTCTTTTTTTCCAGATCTTTATACTATCTCACAAGGTATTTAGGAAAATTTGAGATTCTAATTTGAGTTTCCTAATTTTCAGGAATTCCATCTTTAGCTACTTTCTCAGAACATCTAGTGCGCTTTAGTAGTATACTTTTTCCCCTCAGTATGCCTTCTCTCTTTGTGCTAAAGGCTTATTATAAAGAACATAAAAGTATTTGCCCTTGTTTCATAGGAATCATTTTTGTTTTTATAGACAAGTGTTTGTAAATATATTTTAACTGTGACATGATTGTCTTATACCTCCAACATTGGAAAAAAAACTGGCAATTACATTGCACAAGTAGAACTCAATTTATTAGCACCATTGGGACTGGAAAATTCATTGTTAAGCATTGCAACCATTAAGTGAGCATCATATGACCTCATTTGACTTAACCTTAGAACATAGAATAACAGAGTTGGAAAAGGCCTTGGAGGTGTTTTAGTCCAACTGTTTGAATAGGAAACCATTTTGAACAAATCGTCCAATCTCTTCTTGAAAATCTCCAGTAATGGAGCACACACAAGTTCTGGAGGCACTGATTCTTCTCACTGCCAGGAAATTCATTCTTAATTCTACATAGGATCCCTCTTTAATAATCTTCTACCCATTATTTCTTGTCCTGCTGTCAAGTGCTTTGGAGAATAGGTTGATCCCCTCTTCTCTGAGACAGCCGCTTCAATAATGGAAGACTGTTATCATGTCACCCCTAGTCTTTCTCTTCATTAGAATAGACATACTTAATTTCCACAACATACAGTTTAGTTTCCAGACCCCCTATTATCTTTATTGCTCTTCGGTACACTTTCAAAATCTTTTTTATATCATGGTCACCAGAACTGGACAGTTCCAAGTGTGAACTTAACAGTACTATCATATCATGTGACCCATATTTGATGCAGGCTAGAACTGCATTGGCTTTTTTGGCAACTATGGCTCACTGCTGGCTCATAGTTAAGTGATGGTTCACTAGGACACTTCATTTCCTCTCAGAGCCATTTCTGTTGAGCCAGGTATCACTTATTCTATATCTGGGTATTTGGTTTTCTTGCCTAAATGTTAGCTTTAACTTTTCTTACCACTGAATTACATTTTTTTGGATAATCCCTAGTGTTCAAGTCTGTTAAGATTCTTTTGAATCTTGAGTTTTCTTCTAAACTGTTCGCTTCTCACGCACACCCCAAGCTTGGTGTCAACTGCCTATTTGATATTCCTCTTCTATCCTCTTGTATAGATCAGGGCTTTTCAACCAGTGGTATGGGTACCACCTGGGGTACATTGGCACCTAGCAGGTGGTACGTGACCATCCTAGAAAGGTGGTAGCGTGGGAGGGGAATGAGCTGAACTGGTGGCAGCACTGCACAAGCCTGAGCGAGAGATGGCTGGAGCTGCAGGGCTGTCAGGGCTCAGTAGAAGCACCAGGATCAGCACCAGGCTCCAGCTGGAGCTTGGCACTGATCCTGGTGCTTCTGCTGAGCCCAGAAGAAGCACCAATCAGCTGGAATGTTGCAGCATCTCCAGGGCCTTGTGATTTACATTCAGATGCTTGGCAACTGATTCATATTTATGATGGTCACAGTGTCCTGGGGTCATGTGAAGTAACCAAACCTCCTGCAACCACCCAGCAGAGGGGGGGGGAAATAAAAACCAAATACCCCCACCCACCCCCACTGCCAATCCTCAACAGAAATGCTTACAACAATGAAAATCTTGGACAGGAGGAAGAGTGCCACCGGGCAGGCAGGCAGGTGTATTGCTGTGGCTTGGGGGGGCACTTTTTTCAGTGCCATTGTAACTTCGAACAGTCACTAAATGAACTGTTATAAGTCGAGGACTACCTGTACTTCATCACTTTTTTCCTTTTTTTGTCATCACGTTTTTGACACTTTGCTACGCGACTGGTGGTACTCAGATGTTGCCATATCCTAAAAGTGGTAAAATGGGTGAAAAAGTTGAAAAGCCCTGGACTAAATCATTTACAGTGCATTCAGAAAGTATTCAGACCCCCTTCACTTTTGACAATTTTGTTATGCTGCAGCCTGATTCTACAGTTGTTGAAAATCATCTTTTTTTCCTCATTAATCCATACTCAGTACCCCATAATGTGAAAACAGAATTTTAGAAATGTCTGTAAATTTATTAAAAAGTAAAACTGAAATATCACATTGGCATAAATATTCAGACCTTTTCCAACAACATGTGAAATTTACCTCTGGTGCCTTCCATTTCTCTTGATCATTGCTGACAAGTTTATGCACCTGTGGTAAATTAAATTGATTGGACATGATTTGGAAAGGCACACACCTCTCTAAAGAAGGCCTCACAGCTGACAATGCATATTGTAGCAGAGCAAAAACAATGAGGTTAAAAGAACTGCCTGCAGAGCTCAGAGACAGCTCAAGGCACAGATCTGGGGAAAACTACAATAAAATTTCTGCTGCACTGATGGTTCCTAACAGCACAGTCGTCTCCATAATTCTTAAATAGAAGAAGTTTGGCACAACCAGGACTCTTCCAAGAGCAATCTGTGGAGAAGTGCCTTAGTAAGAGATGTCATCAAGGATGCGATGGCCACTCCAAAGTTCCTGTATGGAGATGGGACAGAGTTCCAGAAGGACAACCCTCACTGGAGCTCTCCATCGATTTGGACTTTATGGCCAAATGGCTGGATGGAAGCCTGCCCTCAGCACAAACCACATGAAAGGCTGCTTGGAATTTGAAGGACTCTCAGACTGTGAAGAACAAGATTCTCTGGTCTGATGAAACTGAACTGTTTGGCTCAATTCTAAACATTATGTCTGGAGGAAACCAGGCAGGCACGGCTCATCACCTGCCCAATATCATTCCAGCAGTGAAGCAGTAGGGACTGGGAGACTGGTCATGGTTGAGGGAAAGCTGAATGGATCAAAGTATAGGAATATCCTCAATGAAAACCTGTCCCACAGAGCTCAGGACCTCAGACTGGGCCGAAGGTTCACTTTCTAACATGACAACAATCCTAAGCATAAAGCCAAGACAATACAGGAGTGGTTTAGGGACAATTCTGTGAATGTCCCAGAGTGACCCAGCTAGAGCCCTGACTTGAACCCTATTGAACATTTCTGGAGGGACCTGAAAATCGCTGTCCACTGACAGTCACCATCTAACCTGACTGAGCTTGAGAGGATTTGCAAAAAGAATGGCATAAAATCCCCCAATCCACTGGGAAAGTTCAATGCAGGTAGTCCTCAACATAGGACCACAACTGGGACCAGAAATTCTGTTGATATGCCTGATTTTACAAACATTTTGTCATGGCTCTTCAGTGAATTACTCAGTTAAGTAAATCATTAAGCAAATCTGGATTCCCCCTTTACTTGTCGGAAGCTGGCTGGGAAGATCATGAATGGCAATCACGTGATCATAAATGCATGCTGTCTGCCAAGCACCCGAATTTTGTTCACATGACTGTATGGATGCTGCAATGGCTGTGTATGTGAGTACTGGTTGTAAGTAGCTTTTTCCAGTACTTTGTTCACTAAATGAATGGTTTTAAGTTGAGGACCACCTGTACTAAATTAGCATAGAAAGAAATATTTAAAATAAAAATTTTGAGGTTTTTAATATAGACTATATAAAACCTGGAGAACAAGAATTCAAAAAACAGAACAAAAGGTCATAATGCTTCCTAAACTGAAACCCTCGTAATTGAACCTTTTCTTCTCCCATAATTACACTTTTTGGTGTTGATTTAATTTAAACAAGATTTTCTTCCATGTGCTGGAAAAGATTTGCTTGCTTAAACTGTAACTTGTTGCAGTCTCTGCTTGTTGGTGATTATAATAAATCAATCTGCATTACATTGGTAAAAATACAATGAATTTGTTTGTACATTGTTAATATTCACTAAATGTTTTGTTAAATTCTCTTTAATTTTATGTTCTTCTGTGTAAGTTTAAGGTGAGAAGCACATAGACCTACAGCAGGGGTGTCAAACTCAATTTCATTGAGGGCCGCATCAGCATTGCGGTTGCCCTCGAGGGGCCGCGTGGGTGTGGCCTGGGTGGGTGTGGCCTACTGGGTAGGCATGGCTAGAGTGTGTATGGCCTACTGGGTGGGCGTGGCCAGCTCTACATCGTTCGCATCAAGGGTGCCTATGGGGGCCTGGGCAGGAGTGGGACAGATCTGAGGGTCTCTGGCAGGAGGAGGGTCTCTGGGTCAGGGCCAAGGCAGTGGGGGCCATTCCCTCACTGTTTCCAGGATGGCTTCGCGGGCCACATGAAACCACTTTGTGGGCCGCATCCGGCCCCCGGGCCTTGTGTTTGACATGTCTGACCTACAGAGTGAACATTGTCCATACACACACAGTGTAGCCATTTCTATAGAAGTTCCAGGAATAAATCTAGTAATTAAGCCATAACAGTCATCTTAAGCTGATAATTGAGTACAAAACAGAACACAAGACAGGATTAGTGTTCAGATCATGTTCCAAATACTTCTTAATTGTGTGTTTGTAATCAATCCTGATTATAGGAGGCTGTGATTTGGCAAACAAAAATAATTTTGAAAGCTATTTCTATATTATTTTCTATTTTGTTAGTTTGATAGAAATATTTAGCTTTAATTTCAAGGGCATACTATCAAACAAATTTGGCTTACCATTTCTGGGAATTTTTCAAAAGAATACTAGAAGTCATAATTTTAAGTTTTTAATACAATATTCCTCAGAGCTTGCTAAAATAATTAACTGTACTCCTACAGAATCTTACAAAGAACTCTGAAAATTGAAGTAGATCTTTGTGCTCTCTGCTCCCCATAGCCTTCTTGGTTCATGACTTATTGATTGCCTAGTCTTTATTGTATTCTTAGTATTTATGAGTTCTTAAAGTTAAATAACAAAATAAGTATTCAAGAAGAAATACCAGGTTCATGGGAAATAAATATTTGCAACATTTTTTAAAGAGATCCAGAGTCTTTTCCTCAGTTAGAAGAGCAGCCATATCCAGGGTAAATTTATCCAGACTACCACATACATTGATGTCATAAGTCATTGACTGAATTCACATATCATACCTGGGGAATATGAAACAGCTTAGCACACTGGGAGAAAGCACCTACTACCTGAGCTGGAGGCTGCAATCCTCATACAGTGAATCTCTTATGAACCCAAATAATATTGGTTAAGGCGCAAGGAAGGATGTCCAAGTAATAATCCACAATGTGAAATATTCAAGATTGTCTCTGTGGGACAGATGCCGTGTTTCTCCGAAAATAAGACCCAACAGGAAAATAAGCGCTAGCGTGATTTTTCAGGACGCTCGTAATATAAACCCCAGCCCCAAAATAAGCCCCAGTTAAGATCATCAGCCAGGCAGACGCATTTAGTACCATATTGCCCTGAATATAAGCCCTAATGCGTCTTTTGGAGCAAAAATTAATATAAGACCCGGTCTTATTTTGGGGGAAACACAGTAACTGATCCCATTCAAACAGAATTAGTGTTTACAAAACCAAGCACAAAAGGTAAATCACACCTGTAGGAATACATGGACTACAACTAGACAGCTGTGCTAAACGTGTAACATATCTACATTTAGATGAAAGCACATTTATTCAACATCAGATATTACATTCCAGTTGTCAAGCATCCAAATTTAATCCTGTTGCAATGGTCATATATGTGAAAAACAGTCAGTCATTTTTTCAGTGCCACTACAACTTTAAACTGTCACTAAACAAAGGGCTGTAAATTGATGACTACTTATATATGGCTAGGCTACTCATTTAGCAATATACAGTATATGGCACAAAAATGTCTTTGCCCAGCCGGCATATCTTCCAAATTATTGAGTGGTTTGTTTGTTTGTTTCTTGATATTCTCATACAGCCCTTGCGAACTCTATCATCATCCTACAAACTTTTATTCATTTCTGTATTCATATCTGGGCTCAAATCCAGAATGTCTTTACATATATTTATAACAGACACTGTAGGTTGTTCTCTTACAAAACAGGCTGCCAAATGCATTGAGTAAATGCATATTTTCATGTCTCAAAGTCTTTTTGAAAACTAACATTCAAAAATAAAAGTCTTACATTGTATTATATGAACAGCTGCAGTTTGGGTTATATATATATACATAGACTTCAAAAAGAGATAGCACTCATACAGGATTTAGGCCAAATGGTAACTTAGAGGCTTGATGATTGGGGTAGTTAACTTTAGGAAATAAGTGCACATAATAAATACATAATATAATAGCAAATTTTATCAAGCCAAATAAATACATAAATTAAAATGAAAATTGGCATTTATATACTAGTAAAGGACCCAGATTGTTGGGGGCAATAAGCTGACTTTGTAATAATGCCGCTGGGGGGGATCGAAAGCCCTAATAAGCAGGCATATACATAGAATGAAGGCTATTTATTGCTAAGCACATTGATTTGTGCTTTAGATTGTAAGCCGCCCTGAGTCTTTGGAGAAGGGTGGGATATAAATAGGATTTTTAAAAAAAGCGAATGTCATCATGAGAGGTGACATTATAAAAATTTCTGTTGTTGTTATATCTGAAGAGATGGCTATTGCTGGAAAAAAGAAATACAACTGATTGAACTGATTGAATTATATATTACCGAAAACCTGTTTAGACAAAATACTGCAAGCTAATTAAAGATATTTTAGGATGCACTTCAGAGCACATTTATCTAGAAGCAATTTCTTACCTAACTCAGCCAGGACAATAACTGAGTTATTTAATGCAATGAGTTTTGCCTTGTCAATAGTTTAATCTGCGTAAATTTACATATGAATAGGAACATATTTAGTGGTGAATAAAGTATAGCTTCTGTGTTTTTAAATTATGCTTGCCCTTGTCACAACAGACATCATTTTAGAAAAAATATTTTTTCCAACTGAAAACCATTTCTAAGAAGCTGCTTGCTTCCTATGTTTTTGTGAGTATTTATTTACACTTGTTTAACATCTGAGAAATAAGGGCATACCCATCTTAAAACAGGCCATTGGTCTATCTTTGCAGTATTTCAGGTCTTTGCACTGGAATCAGATGTTAAGGACTGGATTAAAGTGATGATGTAGGATTGAAACAAATGCAAGAACTCTTACTTCATCATGATGTAACCATTGTTTGAGTAATCAGAGTCAACTTCTTAATCTAATTCTGCTAAATTTCAACTCAGTAACCATCTCTGAGCTAAGCAAATATTGTAACTTCTCTGTTACTGTGACATTTCTATAATAGTAGTTGTAGCAGAAACGTTAAATCTGGCTGCTGTCCCTGAATGCTGATATTTTAACTTTGTAAACAATAATACATGTTTTGCAAAGTATGAGTGGCTATTGAGACCTCACCACAGAAAAAAAGACAATTGGCAAGTGCCTTTTTGGCATGGAAAGTTGGAAAGACAAGCAGCAGGAGAATTGGGAGCTGCAAAAGTCAGCAAGTTAGACTGAACTCCTGCAGAATTTCTGGTTTCAGGCAAAATGAGAAACTGGTTACTTTATTCAACTTCAGTCCCTGATGTATTATTTTGATGGCCAAATGTGGCTCTAGGTTGGTGCCTTGGTATGCTGGATTCCAGTTAGGATGGGAAGGCCTTTTTAATTTATGGTTTATTTGAAAGGTTCCAAGATAAAAAGGATTCCCTTTTTAAGAGAGAGAACTCTGAAACATAGACTTACATTTCTTTTTATAGTTTGCACAACAAAGATACTTCAGAATAAAGGTTGAATTAGGAAAAATCATCTGTCCAGTTATATCATGAAAAATTAGACATACAATATAATATAAGCATAAAAATTTAAAAGAACATTTTATTCTGAATAAAAGAAACATCTGGAAAGGAAAAAACACATCAGAATGGATATTGGTAAAGATACATTCAAGTGCTTTTCCAAGCACTGGACTCAAATCCTTGCTTTGTTCATGGAAGCTTGGAACAGCAGAAAACCAAAAGTATTTTATTTAGAATGTATATAACACTTAGCCAGCCCTAGTTTTAAAAGAAAAGGCTTTTTTACATTCTTCTTGAAGTTTAAGACTTATGGCAAATTATTTAGCAATGCATTTGAAAAGGAAAGAGAAATAAGGCTAATTAAAATACAAGGAAACCTATAGCAGTTAACTAGTGCAATAGTACTGTAAAAACCATATTGCAAGTATTGCAAAGTCCATACTGCATGTTCCCCCCCTTTAATGGCTTCATTAACTTAACCAACTATGTTGGTTGGTTGGTTGTTGGATTTTGCTGTAATGCAATCAAGGAGATTCTCCACAGTTATTGAAGTGGTGTCCGATTTTGGCAACTTTAAAACCTATGGACTTCGGTTCAGAGCTTCCTAATCAACCATGTGGGCTTGGGTATTCTGGGAACTGAGGTCCACAAGTCTTAAAGTTGCCAAGGTTGGACACCTCTAGTTCACTGCATCTCAACAGCTTGCAGATGTTAGGAATGATGTAGGAAAGAACTAGGCTAAGTATGACTAAATCAATTTTCAGCAAAAAGAGTAGCTTTTTATATCTGATTTAAAGCATGGACATAAATAGTCATTTGAATGCTTAAATTCCATTTATTTTGTCACATTACAGTGCTACCACCAAGTAGCTGCAAATAATATTTGCAAAGATAGTGAAATTAGAAGCAGAGTTAAACCATAAATAGAATAGTTGCTAAATAGATCCTTTAAAAAAATCAAAAATTTACATGTTTCTGCTTTTTCAAATAAACTTAACACATTTATTTAGCTGTCTCTTCTATAAATAAACCAATTACATTTTGTAGCATGGTAATCATTATCTCTGGTAGCATTAAATCTCAATAAGAATACTTATTCAGTGTTTTTAGAGGCTCAAGAAAAATTTAATCTCTCCTGAATATGTTCTCAGGAGATCATAATTTATCCTAATGTCCTAATTTGACCATGAAGACAATCCCTAAAAGCATAACGTAATAATGAATACAGAACATTGAATTTGTTACATGTGTGAATGGTCAGCATTAATATTTTGGTGCAGTACTATTTGTTGTTTTTGTTCAGTCGTTAAGTCATGTCCAATTCTTCACAACCCCCTGGACCAGAGAATGCCAGGCTCCCGTCCTCCATTATCTCTTGGAGTTTGCCCAAATTCATGTTCATTACATTGAGGACACTATCTAACCATCTGATCCTCTCCTGTCTCCTTCTCCTTTTGCCTTCAATCTTTCCCAACATTAGGGTCTTTCCCAATGAGTCCTTTCTTCTCATTTGGTGGCCAAAGTATTTGAGCTTCAACTGCACTATCTGTTCTTCCAAAGAACAGTTAGGGTTGATTCCAGCCTCTTCATTCTTTCTGGAGCTACTTGTAATTGTCCCCTGGTCTTACCCTATTCTCTGACTTGAAGGGCTCCTCTTCCAGTATCCTATCTTTTCAGCCTTTTAGTCTATGGAATTTTCTTGGCAAGAATACTGGGGTGGGTTACCATTTCCTTCTTCAATGGACCACATTAGCTCAGAATGTCCACTATCTGTCTTGAGTGCCCTGCATAGCTTAACTCATACCTTTTTTGAGCTTCACAAGGCATCACACCAAGGCAGTAATCCATAAAAGGACATATTAGTATAAAAAGGTAAAGGTTCCCCTGCACATGCGTGCTAGTTGTTTCCGACTCTAGGGGCCGGTGCTCATCTCTGGTCATTCGGGTTTTTTCCCGCGTAGAATTGAAGGTGTAGGAGCAACGTTTCGACGGACTCCCATCCATCATCCTCAGGCTTGTGGCTTCAGCTTCCTTCTTCTGGGAGAAGCATGTGGTAGTGGCTGTTTGTTCCTCTTTTTTAAACTGCCAGAGGGGGTGTGTTCTGTGGGTGGAGGTGTGCTCTGATTGGGTGGGGGAATAGGTGTGTTCTGATTGGGTGGGAGTGTGTTTTGAATGGTGGGTGTGTTCTGATTGGGTGGGGGTGTGTACAGAAATTAGAGATTTGGAGTTAAAAGGTGAAATATATAAATTACAAGCATTTGCTGATGATTTGGATCCTTTGAAGATGATTCCAAAATTGTGGAAGAAATTGGAACAATATGGTGAAGTAGCGGGATTAAAAATTAATAAGGAAAAAAACTAAAATAATAGTAAAAAATGTTACGGATAAGCAAAAAAATCAAATATCAGAGGTGAAAAAGGTAAAATATTTGGGTATATATTTATCAGCTAAATGAAGAGAACTATATAAGACTATTGAAACAAATAAAGTTAGACCTGGAAAAGTGGGGATCCCAAATTCCTATTCTGGTGTAGCAATGAAGGGAATCTCCTGTTCTGTTCTGGGTAATTAGAAACCATTGAATCATGCTGTTGTTTAGGGCCCAGGAAAGAATTTTGTAAAATTACAGCTCTGTTTCTCTTCGGAAAACATTTCACCTTATGGCAGCTCACAATTTTAGTTACTTTTAAATTGAAAATAGATTTAAGACCCCTGATGAACTGGGGCCCTGTGGAACTAGACTGGCTTCAAATTTTCAAGATTCTGATTTTTTGGGGGGAAAAGCCCCATCCCAGTTAAAACTTCAAATTAAAATAACGTGTATGAATTTAAAGCTACAATCCTAAATTGGCCTAAGGGGGTTCAAACCAAAATTACTTTGCCTACTTTGTCATCTTTATTATTTGGCTGTTTGAATGCTTCTCTTGCTCAGATGGATGCTGATAATTCCATTTTAGATATCAGGAAAACAATACAATGAACAATACAAATTAAACATACCATGAATATCAAAATTGATTTGATTTCCTTTCAATGCATATTAATTTAATTTATTCAAGATGATAAAATTCCAGAATTATTACTTTTTCCTAGCAGAAAGTACTCTTCATACTAAGCTACTTAAGATTAGCAATTCCACTTTCACAGGACTAAATAAAATTTTTTTGGAGATTACAAAGTTACATGTGCTCTGGTTCCACCATCAATGTCTTCTGTGGGTGTGTGCCCTCATTTATGAGCTTTTGGTACAAGGAGATGTTAAAAGGAGTTGTATTCCATCTCATTTAAGCACCAGTAAAGTTTAGTCATATGTTGCTCTACCATTTGTTAGGTGTTATCAAGTACTATCAATACAGTGTCAGGCTATAACAATCATATGTCAAAGTTAAAGCCTAAATATGCAGAAAATTATTATTGTGTTCTTCATCTTTGTATATTCTTGCATTACCATTGTCTTATGTTGCTTGTATAGCACCTGACCTGTATGATCTTGCAGCACCTTCTTTGTGCACTGCATTAATACTCCAGTAAAATAATAATTGTGTCTCATTTCATTAAGCTGAGAAAGGAAAACTAGACACAAATCAGGATTTTAATCCAATATTTGAAACTGATTTTTAAGATATGGGCTTTTTCCAACTAAATATGTTGAAATGAATAACTACAGTAGATAGATACACTACAGTATGCTCCAAGCAAGACCAGTATTAACACAGTGAAATATTTCTTATTCCTCTTGCATTAGACTCCAGTGTCTCCTTTCTCCTTCTATCCTAGAGGCTGAAGGAACAGAAAATCTAGTTATCTGGCAACTCTATGTGTGTGTCACTGATGTTATCTCCCAAGACAGCTTCTGGATTTAGTGCAATAAGAAAGACATATAGTCTTTTGATGTCTGCAGCTATGTTCTTCTCTCCCACTCTCCTCTTTGTATTTCTGGAAAAAAGAAAAACTTATAGCAATTCTTCAGTACAAGTCAAACTCAGATGAAAGAAACTTTCAGTGGCTGTAATAGCATCCCACATCTCCACCTCCCCCATCACCCCCTCTTGATTGTTATAGACATCTGCCTTTGTAAACACCATGTCAGAGTCCAGCAGAGAGGTTTTATACTCATTGTTCCTCCAAAATAAATAAAAGAGCCATAGATTACATGAACTGGATAAAGACATCCCATTGCTAATAACTGAGCCATGTTTGTGATTGCTAATAACCAAGCTATGTAGCAATCTGGGAATGCTATGAAAATGTTGATCTGGCCTGAATTAAAGGATACAGATGGTAACCTTATTGCATATTTCTCCAAGATTGAAGCTTAAATTGTAATGGGTGGTAGCGAAAGAGAATGTCATGATTTATGAATATATGTTTGTTTCTAGACTTGAAATAGTACATTTATATTGAAAGCTTTAGTAACTGATGCTACTTAATTCTACTGATAGACATTATATTTCACTTTATTAAAAAGCAATGTGTCTATTGAATTATGCAGTGTTTGTGTAGTCAAGCACTTTTTATTATTATTAATTATATTTTCAGTTTGTAATGATAATTTGTGTTGTAATGATGATGCACTGATATCATCAGTTGAACCTGAATGGAATTTTTGTTCCCTTTTTTAGCATTTTCTGAGGATAGAATTTGTTAAAATTATTTTTTTTAAATGCTGAAGATACATTATATACTGATTTTACCCCTTAGATTTTAAAATTATATTGGTCTAAATATGCGGCTAGTGTACATATTTCATCAACTTCCTCTTTTGGGGCCTACAAAGACTAAATAAATGAATCCATAGACCATAGTTTGTCCATCCTCATTTTTGAGTTTCCCTAACATGAGTAGCTATCTGACATTTTAATTAAATATAGTAAGCAGAAGTAATAATGTATGGCTTGTCCTTTCTGAGGAACTAGCCAAAAGGACCAAACAATTTCTGAATGCCAAGAGATTTTCCATATCTTTCATGCAGCAATGCTGTAGTATGAAACAAGCAACATAGGATGTGTTCAAGGGCACGGCAGATCTCCTTGACATGAGAAGTTATACTGATATCTGCATAAAATGGACTTTCAAGCAATTATTGTAAATGAATTCACTACCATCTTTTTATTAAACTGTTAACACATGAACACATAGACACACTTACTGTGATTCCAGCTGAATCTTGAAAACGACATGTGAAATAATACCTCTGCTACAAAAATCATAGAGGTCTTTGTTTCACTGCATCTTTGATAGAAGAGGAATAGAATAGATCAGACATGTCAAATTCAAGGCCCGGGGGCCGGATCTGGCCCATGAAGTGGTTTCATGTGGCCCGTGAAGCCATCCTGGAAACAGTGAGAGAACGGCCCCCACTACCTTGACCCTCCTTCTGCCAGAGACCCTCAGATCTGTCCCACTCCTGCCCAGGCCCCCATAGGCAACCTTGATGCGAACGATGTAGAGCTGGCCACGCCCACCCAGTAGGCCATACGCACTCTGGCCACGCCCACCCAGTAGGCCACACCCACCCTGGCCATACCCACCCGGCCCCCTGAGGGCAACCGCAATGCTGATGCGGCCCCCAATGAAATTGAGTTTGACACCCCTGGAATAGATGAAAAACCATCCTGTCTCTTAAGATCAATTTCCTGTTTATTATATAAAATTCCTTTGAAAAATGTCTAGACTGCTGGAGTTGTGTTTACAGAACAATCTTGTGTTTATTTGGCAGTAAACTTTATTTTGTTCAATTAATGTGCTTTCTTCTAAGAATGTTTGTATCCTAGTTTTCTCCACTGGGATGTTCTCTAAATATTATTCATTGCCCATATCACCTTCTTTACATTCAGTAGGCTGAATGCCAGGGATGGACAACAAATTCCTGGTCTTCCCTATGCAGCTCTCTGAGTCACTTCTGATGTGTGTTTCTATCTCTTTGAGTCATTGTTGAGTCCTGGTAATTGCCTGGATTAGTCCCTACAGTTTTCTTGACATGGAAGTATTTGCCATGGCTGCTTTCTTAGATCTGAGAGAAAGTGATTGTCCCAAGATCAGCCAACTGGCTTTGTGTTTAAGGCAGGACTTCAGTCTCCTGGTTTCTAACTATTTTTCCAAGAAAACTTCAGGAATTATCCAGGTATTTGCCAGAAGTATTATTTAAAATTGTAGAGAAATCGGATAAACAATTTTGTTTGGAAAAACTTGTGGGTTTCTTATACTGTATTCCTTTTAGCCTAATTAGTATATGATTGATTTTTGTTTTCTAAATGAGTCATATACATGTGATACAAGCAAGAAATAAAATGATATTTGTGTAACTAATGGCAAGTTTTTATAATTGCTTTGTAACCATAGTAGAACAATAACCTAGCTTTTCAAAAGTATATTTCATTGATTTTACTAGAGTCACACAATCTGAAAATGTAGCCCAAATTAATTATGGCTGTTGCATTGACTTATCTCCTGGTTTTGACTTCATATGTTGTAATTTGTATTTAATGACATTTCTTCTGAACTCAGATAAGTAGGTTAATTATTATCATGTTTCCTAACTGAAGTTAGAATTAGCATGTTTTATAATTAAAGGACTCGCTAATAGAAAATGGAAATATTAAAAATTGCCTTTTCCAGACAGTTTGACATTAAAGAAAGGGGGGGGGGAAATACCAACCAATTCTAAGAATTACTGTTCCAAAAATTATATTTTTGTGATGCTAGTAGCAAAAATAGTGTATCATAAGAATATAGATGAGTTCAAATCACAGGACCATTTTGTTTTGAACAGCATCCAAGCGTATACCAGTATATGCCTCTGAGAAACTTAAAGGCATTATATAGACAAGTCCTTCTGGCATGTACTTAATATTCAGGATCATGTTACCTCTGAATATAGCTGTTTCACTTGGCTGTCAGTTGAGGTTAGATAAATCAGTTAAATGGATCTAATGCTTTAACATTTTATTTTATTGCTTTTACATTAAAAAAGGACAAAAACAAAAAACAAAGCATACCACAAAGAACATGATACTATATATTACATATAGGAAATATACCAATTTTAGACCCATCATTACATTACACCTTCATTACACAGTCTTCTTTCCCTTACATTAATAAATAATTCATAAACAGAATTTGGACACGTGTTAATCCAAAAGTATAAATCTGTTCACATTATCTTTCCAACTACAAGATATTCCTCGACATACTACTGGAATGGAGCCTGCCTATTATGCAGTATGTTCTGATAGTTGTAAGCATCACAAATTTTAATTCTAAAGTCTTGGAAGGTAACTAATATCTGGTATTTGGGAAGGGCCTTGGGATATTGGGCCCAGAGGCACTGCCTAAGGAATGGTTGGATAAGAGACAGCATAGTCCACAGCTGGAGAGTGGGTGGTCAAGAGAAACTTTGGTGGTGTGCAGTGGTTAAAATTCAATACTGCAGGCTAATTCTGCAGACTACCAGGAGTTCAATCCTCACTGGCTCAAGGTTGATTCAACTTTCTATCCTTGGTGGGCAAAATGAAGACCCAGTTTGTTGGGGGCAATAGGCTGATTCTGTATACCACTTAAAGAGTGCTGTAAAGCACTATGGTGCTATTGCTATTGCACTCAAAAGAGACCCTCCTTAAAAGAAAGACAGGGGCAGAGATTTGTACATTCATACTTGTAAAAATATGTTAATGTAGCCTTATAATAAAGTAGAATTAGTCTATCTGGTCATGTTTCCTTAGCAGCATTCTTAAACTGTTTCTAAAAGAAATATTGCCAATTTATATAATCCAAAACACATTGCTGTGCCATAGTAATTAATGAGTTTTAGATGCTGTTAAGGAATCTGGTCCAAATTATGCAATTCAGAGATATTTTAATTCAATATGCTGCCATTACACAATTATAGGCAATCCAAATTCATCTTGTAATAATCCAAATAGTTTAAAAAATTGGCAAAAAGCTGGTTGAAAGTACCATATCTGTAATGTCCAATAAATAAATAAAAGCCTTCCTGTAATTTTCAAAGTAGGATTATCCTAGAATATACCATCAATAGTGGGTTTTGTTTTGTTTTTCAGGGTCATAGCATTCTGTAGAGAACTCAAAAGAAAATGTATACACCCATAATAACATTGAAAGCCAAAATATCCAAAAGATGTGTAAACTCATATTTTCTCTTAAATCAATATTTTCAATATTTACATGTAAGTAAAAAAAACAAATTTAATAAGATGTGTAAACTCATATTTTCTCTTAAATCAATATTTTCAATATTTACATGTAAGTAAAAAAAAACAAATTTAATAACTTTGATTTCTGTTAAAACTTGTGTGTTATTTTATATGGCTAAAGTAGATTTGGAAGATAATTTATTATTCTGGAAACAATAACAAAATGGGGAAATACAAAACATAAATTCTCTATTTTCATTGATTTAGCACATTAAGAGATATGTTCAAAGGCTAAGAGCCTGCAATGAATTAGAAATATTAGGCAAGTAATGCTATTGTATTTTGTTGTGGAACATGTCTTTGGGACAGAAAAAAAAGAAACATACTACATATTGGAAGTTCTTATAGAGGGGAAGCTAAAGAAGCCTGGAATTAGCTTCAAGAATTATTAATGACTGACTGAAAACAGATTAGTAGACAGCACAGGGCAATTAATTTGAGCAAGCCATTAGTATTTTAACCTCTTTCTGTTGCACTAATTCTTGGTCTAAAATACCTTTTGAGACCTTGCAGTTGAATATCTATGTAGCATTCCTGATAATATTCCGGGTTCTGTCGGAATTGCAAGATCTCTCAATGAGGGATGATAATATTTTATAGCAATGGTCCCCAACCTTCCTGACTCCAAGGACCAGTAGCAGCAGCAGCAACATCAGGGGGAGGGAATGGTTTCATGTGCACAATCTAATCCCTGCACATGTGCAAATGAGCATGCTTTGTGTTCTTGCCCACTGCTTGCGCAGCCCAGTTCTCAGTGGGCCACAAACTGGTAGAGGTCTGCAGCCTGGGAGTTGGGGACTCCTGTTTTATAGGATCTCCTATGTTCTTTGAGAGAGGACTTCTGCTTGACATTGATGAAGGTTACAGTGTCTCTTTTCAGAACCAATGTTGGAAAAGCTGATTGAGAGGTACAATTATGCAAAGATGAGAACAGATGCCAATGCTATTCTCATTCAATTACAAATAAGCTTCCACTTGAATTCTAATTTAAATTTGTTCCCCAGAACAAATAATCCATTCTAATGGTTGCTCTTATTGCTCTCATAAAATATCCTTCAAGTTAAGTAACTTTCATACTTTATTACACTTATCTTTACATGATAAAAGCATATCTTCTGTTTTTACAAAAAAAAATCCAAGTGCTCTTTTTGGGTGATCTGTGATGTCAACCAAGTGTAAGAGAAAAGACACAAAATAAATTGATTAGTAGTTCACAGTGAGAATGTATTAATGTGTTTTAACATAAATTTCAGATCCAAATTTTCATTGACTGAACTGACAAAGATAGTGAAAAGTTAATGCCTTAATAATAGGTGAAAATTTGAAGCTGGCAGATTTATGGATTGCCTTGTGCTTAGAAAGCTTTTAGAAGTTCTAGATAAAGGCTGTTTTCTTGAGATGCCTAGGGAGCATAGTCTTTGCAAAAGGTACATATCATAACACTCTCACTGAAAGTGCTATTGGAAGCCAGCGCATGGTATTTAATCTATAACCTTCTGTGTGCAGCACCCTACAGTGGCCCACAACACAGGGAATCAGGAGGTAGAATGATAAAAAGTCTGTTAAATGTCACGCAACAGGACAGTGTTTTAGCCTATTACCCTTGATGCTCTCTTGCTATCAATAATAGCAGGGCACATGCCTTATAAGCAGTCTTCCTTTCTACTTTTCTTTTTCAGTTTGTTTGGAAAGCCTGTTTCTGCTTTGCTTTGTTGGAACTTCACAGTTCATATGCCCATCTATTGAAACATCCGAGCATACATTTGTAAATAAATATTAAAAAATAGAAAGCTACGCTGAATATTTGATTTTAAACCACTAAACTTCCTGAAGCCTGCTTTTGAATTTTATAAGTCTTAGTAAAGTATTACATAGAGATGCAACAGCAAGTGTGTTATATAACTTTATTCCTAATATACACATTTAATAGTAATTATTGCCTTCTTTCTTAATACTAAAAATCAGTAAAATTCTCTCTACAAGTATTTCCTGAAGTTTGGTACAACCAACTACTTCATTCTTTGTGTGTCTGTGGCTTCATCCTATCATATTTCTTTGTGGGCCTCACAATCTGAGGACAACTGACTTTCATTCAGGAAAAAAAAAATTTCAAACTGAAGATCCAGAACAGTCTTAAGGTAGTCTCCAACTTACAAACACAACTGAGCCCAAAATTTCAGTTGCTAAGTGAGACAGTTGTTAAGTTAATTGTACCACATTTTATGACCTTTCTTGCCACAGTTGTTAAGTGAACCACTGCATTTGTTAAGTTAGTAACTTGGTTTTAAATGAATATGATCTCCCCATTGACTTTGTTTGTCAGAAGGTCGCAAAACTTGATCACGTGACCTCAGGATATTGTTACCATCATAAATGTGAATCGGTTTCCAAGCATCTGAATTTTGACCATGTGACCGTGGGGATCCAGCAACAGTCATAAGTGTGAAAAATGGTCATAAGTCACTTTTTTCAGTGCTGTTGTAACTTTGAATGGTCACTAAATTAATTGCTGGAAATTGAGAACTACCTGTGCTTGGTATTTTGATTGGAAACTACTACCTTCTGCAGTAGTGACTCTTAAGCATCACTAATTAAATAATTAGAACAATATAAAAAGTAAGAATCTGAATCTGGCTATGTGAGATCTGAAGCATTTTACTCAACTAAATATTAATCTGCATGGATACAGCTATGCTTGCATCAATGAGATTTTCAAGAGAGTAGATGGTACAGATATCACACTATACTTTACAAAGGGATTGAATAAGAACTGCCATTCTTACAATTTGGCACTCGTTTTCTGAGAGACCACTTTTTTGTTTTGAACTTACCTAGTCAATCAGATTTTCAGGAGAAATCCTCTACAAAATGATTTTATGCTCATACTTCTTGGTCGCCCAGAATATATTTTCCTGTGTGACTTCCAGATTATGCAGCACATTTCTTCTGCAATGTTGTTTGATCCACTTTCTCCATTTTATGAAAAAAAAATTAAGACATACAATTTTAATCAGGATTTTAAAAACTATTTTAAGGAAAAATCAAAGTGTGCACTTAGTATTTTTTTAATATGGGTGCATGTATGTTGTGAACTACTTTGATGAGCCTATGTGGCAAGATGTAAATGAGATAAAGACATGATAAATAATAGAAATGACTTTGTGAAGTCCTTGTGCTCTCTCAGCTTGGTTGTTTTCTTGTAGACATTTCATTACTCAACTAGGTAACATCCTCAGTGACATGACCTTGCCTTTTGTAAGTGTGTGAAGGCTACTATTCTCAATATTATGTTGTATTAACTTTCCCCTATGGTGTTTTAGCTTAACATACTAGCATATTTACTGTTCATTTGTTAAAGATATCTTCTGTTCATAATATTTTTCAAGTTCTGAGCACTCAATCAGATTTAAAACTGAGAAATAAGTTTGTTGCTGACAGACTATTATATACAGGAATTGTCCCCTTTTTATCTAAAATAAATTCCTATTTTCAAAGAAACATATTTTTTAATATTATTTAGCAAAGCCAGATAAAATAAATATTGAATATGACTATTTCTTATATGCATTAAAAATTTATTACTTTGAGACATTTAACTGAACTATAAGAAATAACAAGATAATCTTTAATTAATGCTGAGGTCACTGGCACGCTGGCCATTAAATGTGTTGCAAGATTATAACTAATTTTTTCCCCTTTTCAAAACTAAGTGAAAAGATCCTGAATCATCCATCTCATACAAAAAGAAATTCATGAATATCCCTCTTTGAAGAGATATTATGTAGAAGTCAACTAGATTTAAGGGGTTTTTTTAGTATTACAGCCTATATTCTCTCTATCCTCATAATTAAAACTCATGTCTGCGACTGGGTGTACAATAGACATTTTCCAATATCTTGGGAATTACACAGCCAACTCTTATTAACACTAATGGGAGTTATGTGCGTAAGTCCCTGTTCATTTAGACAAGTCTGTGCCCCCAAGCATTTATGTGTTATGAAGAGATGTTATTGTAATGATGCTTATTATGGGAAGATTTGATGTAATTGGAAGGATAGCACTATAGTTAATGTCACAGACCACATTGACAGACATAGAGTGGCTGAGCTGCTAAGCATCTCTTTGTTCTTTTTATTAAGTCTCAGTGTAAACAGAAAATTTAAAGCTGTAACTACTGAAATTTCTCAGAATGTGGGTTGAATAGAATGACAGGTGCATTATAACTAAATATTTGGTACCATCAATTTTTATATGATACCTTATATAATGGACATGCCATACTATTCTTAAATACTGCATTTGTATTCAATTCACTCGAGGATGAAATTCTCTGCTTTATGTCTTGGCACTGAACTAAAATGCCATATTTCACTGGGTATTTATGAATTGCCAGTCTCCCATAAGGAATATTTGAGATTGGTTATTTATTTCTTTGTTTTATTATCTTTATTTCTGTCATGGCTTTATTGCTTTTTAAGTATATTTCATTGATTCCTATTGTTTGAGTACTGTTAAATTACACACATACACATACACACACACACAAACAAACACACAAAAACAAGTTGCCCTTTATTTGTGAAAGTCACATTTTAATGTCAGATTGCCATACTTCCTATAAATGTAAAGCTAAAATAAAATAATTGACATGTTGGTCTGATCTTTTTACTTAAATTTTCTGGACAAAAGGGTCGTCATGCAATATGGTGTGATCTGAATCAAGATGGGTTGCCACATGGCTTCTGTAATGGTATGGACAGTTTTGCTAAATTTTAAGATTATCAGGAAGAAATAGGAATAACAAACATCATATAATAAGGTTTTTTTAAGTATACTTATTTAAACAGTATATTGCAGAAGTAGTTTTGTGACAGGCATATGAATTTCTCATCATGTTTCTGCCTACAGTTCTTCAAAATATCTGGAGGAATCCAGATATGTGAAGAACAGCACTACATGACCAATTTTTGCAATAGAGGAAAGGGTAAAAGATAAAGGAATCCCTGTGGATTTTATTCTGCTAGTTGTTTCCAACTATATGGGGCTGTGCTCATTTCAGTGGCCATTTCAATGCCATTGAGCCAGTGCTGTCTGAAGACATTTCCACAGTCATGTGGCTAGCATGATGTCATAGAATGCTGTTACCTTCCCACCAAAGTGGTACCAATTTATCTACTCACATTTGCATGTTTTCGAACTGCTAGTTTTAGCCAGACAGAGACTCCATTTCCCAACACCCCATTTGCAGCCAAATGGAGCTTCGAGCCTCCCCAAGGTCTCCAACCAGCTAAAAAGTGTTCTGGCGGTGGCGGAAAGGAGTTGGGCGGGGGAGCCAGAGATAAGCATCCCAAACACTTTTCTCACCAAAAATCAAAGTTTCTGGGGTTTGTGATTTCGTGAGAGTTCATTCTCTGCAAAAGAGGATGGGTGCCTGAACTCACACGATATTACAGCACCCAGGAGTTTCCATTGACTCTCCTCTCCCTCAAAGTGGCAGAGAGGAGAAATAGCAGCAGAGAAGATTTTTGCAAGGTAAGTGAGTTTGGCACGGCAGAATGGGAGGGGGAAGCAGTTGTGGGGAGGGGGAAGGAGTAGGGTAAATGTTGCAGAGCCTCTGCAGTCATTCGTAAGGGCAAACAACTGCTGTGGTGCTGCAACATTCGTAATTTTGGAAGTTTCTCATAAACACTAGGGGACGCTTATCACGTAACTTCAAACAAGAGCTAAGTGAACACTCGTTAACTCGTGGATTATCTGTAATAGCTTTGAGGTTTAGCGGGGGCAAAAAAAGAAAGCAAAGTTTCTTGTAGATTATTTTTATGTTTTCTTCAAACTTCAAAATATCCACGTCATAGTTCTACAGGAGTTTACAAAAATTAGACTTGATTTTGAAATTGCAACTCTTGCATTGTTTGTGATTTGCACCATATAACTTTAAAACGGGCTCATTTAGGTTCCTTAAGTTTTAACACCTAAGAGGAAAAAAGCAAGAGGAAAGAAAGAAGAAAGGAAAAATGAGTCTCCTTGGTTTTCTGTTACCCAAGAAACCAAATTAAGTTTACAATTAATGGTGACTATGTATAGTTTATGTGGTAAATAGGGATTTCTAAATGTGCTTAGAGAGGATGTTAACTATTTCAGACATGCTATAAGAACAGGTACTGTCTCTTAGATACTTTTTGTGAAGGAACAAATAGGCTTTTCTCACTTTGTAAAATTTAAAGAGAAAATACTTAGTCAAGTCAACCTTCCATAGAATGAGAAAAGCTTCCAGATGAATTGTCAACTCCTAAAGTATGTGTACATTAAACAAGAAAGCCATCATGAATATCTGAAGCTTAAAAGCAAAGCTTAAAAGCAAAAGACTTGATTTCCTGGGTGTGGTTAGGCTGGATTCTGTAGCCAACATATTTCTAAAAATTATATTCAACTGTATTCTTTAAAAAAATTAATAATAGAATGTAATGATAGAAGTGGAGCTGACTGATTCTGAGAAAGCATGTAAGGTCTGTCCAGCAAGTGTGTATTGTAAATATTAGAATATCTAATTTTAATCCTGTTAATTATTCCATTTTTATTTTAACAAAAAAATGTTTATGTTTGGATGCCTTACATAGATTGATAAAAAACAAATTTTCGGACTCTATTGAATTAATCCATGAATTAATTAATAACAAACTTTCCTGGATGGATATAAAGATTCTATCCAAATAAAATTATTGCTACCTGTTTTGAAGAAGGTGGAGATTTCATTTTTACTAAACCTAAATTTGCCAGAAATTAGAGAAAGGAGAGAGCCAGTTTGGTATACAGATAGTCCTCAATTTGTAACAATTCATTAAGTGACTGACACTTAACGACTGTGACAGCATCCCCATGATCACATGATTGAAATTTAAATGCTTGGCAACCAACTCATATATATGACAGTTGCAGTGTTCTAAGGTCATGTTCTGTGACCTTCTGACAAGTCAATGGAAAAGGCAAACTCACTTAAAACCCATGTTACTAAGTTAACAACTGCAGTGATATACTTAACAACTATGGCAAGACAGATCAAAAAATGGGGTAAAAATGGGACAAAACTCACTTAACAATTGTCTCGTTTAGCAACAGACATTTTGGGCTCAATTGTGGTCATAAATCGAGAACTACCTGTATTAGTGAAGGTATTTAGAAACCAGGGAATTATGACTTTTAGTCCTGCAATAATAATAATAATAATAATAATAATAATAATAATAATAATAATAATAATAATAATAATAATAATAATAATAATAATAATTGTCATCAGGGCACAGGGAACCCAAAAACTTTACAAAACACGGAGAAGGAGAAGGAGAAGGAGAAGAAGGAGGAGGAGGAGTAGTTGGAAGGGACCTTGGAGGTCATAAAGTCCAACTCTCTGCTCAGGCAGGAAACCCTATAACATTTCAGACAAATGGCTGTCCAGTCTCTTCTTAAAAACTTCCAGTGTTGGAGCATTCACCACTTCTGGAGGCAGGTTGTTCCACTGGTTAATTGTTCTAACTGTCAGGAAGTTTCTCCTTAGTTCGAGGTTGCTTCTCTCCTTGATTAGTTTCCATCCATTGCTTCTTGTCCTGCCTTCGGGTGCTTTGGAGAATAGCTTGACTCCCTCTTCTTTGTGGCAGCCCCTGAGATATTGGAACACTGCTATCATGTCACCCCTCATCCTTCTTTTCATTAAACTAGACATACACAATTCCAGCAACTGTTCCTTATATGTTTTAGCCTCCAGTCCCCTAATCATCTTTTTTGCTCTTCTCTGAGTCTCAACATCTTTTTTACATCTGGATGCAGTATTCCAAGTGTGGCCTTACCAAGGCATTGTAAAGTGGTATTAACACTTCACATGATCTTGATTCTATCCCTTTGTTAATGTAGCCTAGCACTGTGTTGACTTTTTTGGCAGCTGCAGCACACTGCTGGCTGATATTTAAGTGGTTGTCCACTAGGACTCCGAGATCCGTCTCACAGTTACTACTATTGAGCAAGGTACCCCCTATATTATAATTGTACATTTGGTTTTTCTTGCCTAAATGTAGAACCTTACTTTTTTCACAATTGAATTTCATTTTGTTAGATAGCGCCCAGTGTTCAAGTCTGTCCAGATCCTCCTGTATCTTAAGCCTATCTTCTGGAATGTTGGCATGAAGCCAGGTGGGTGACCTTGAGCCAGTTACACAGATTCGTAGCACTAGGAAGGAGGCAATGGCAAAGCACTTCTGAAATCTTACCAAGAAAACTGCAGTGCCCAGGCAATCACCACACACAGAGAGAAAGGGCAGGGGAGGGAGGGAGGGAGGGAGGGAGGGAGAGAGAGAGAGAGAGAGAGAGAGAGAGAGAGAGAGAGAGAGAGAGAGAGAGAGGGAGGGAGGGAGGGAAGGAGGGAGGGAGGGGAGGGAGGGAGGGAGAGAGGGAGAGAGGGAGAGTAATTTTCTATTTATCATCAACATTATCATTTTAGCCATTGTCTATCCAACTAATGAAGTCCTGAGCTTTCTTTTGCCAATTGAGCCCTTAATACTTGCTGTGTCATCAGTCCATCTTATTTTAGATCTCTTGTGGATGCTTTTTGTCAAGCTATTCTGACTGCCTTGGTCCACCTGCCATCAATGTGACCAGCCCTTTTTCATTTCAATTATTTTACTTTCTTGATGATATTTTTATTTTTGTTGGTTGTCTAATGCATGTGCAGGTCTTTCTTGTTCTGTCTTGTGATGCTGAGCATGTATCTTTCCATGGCTCTTTGTGCCACTCATAGCTTTTGCATCCGTTGTGAGGTTAATGTCCATGTTTCACTGGCTTATGTTAGAGCAGGTAGCACACACTGATAAAAAACTTTTCTCTTCAGGCACAGGGGGAGGTTGTTCTTGAAAACAATGCTTAGCTTGCTGAATGCCTGCCAACCACATTTAACAGACCATTCAATTTCCTTTATTATATCACCTACCATTGAGAAACGTGGGCCAAGGTATATGTAGTGGTCTACCACATCTACTTCTTTTTCCAGATATTTTTTTTCCTTTCTTTGGTGAATTTATTAAACATAACCTGGCTCTTTTACAGGTTTATTTTTAAGCCAAATGGTTCTGCTTTGTGCAGCTCTTGTATGTGTCTTTGTAGCATTTCTGGGTCTCATGGGAAGAGAACAACATCATCTGCAAAACTTAAGTGGTTTAAATAGGTGCCATTGATTTTTATTCCATGTTTTGCCCAGTCTAGTTTGTGAAATACTTCTTCAAGGCAGGCTGAGAAAAGGATAGGTGATATTGTATCACCTTGTTATACACCTTGTTCTATGTTGATTTCCACTTTAAGGTCATTAAGGCAAATTGTCGCCATTGTTATTTCATATATTGATTGTAGTAAGTTTAGGTAAGCAATGTTGAGCAAGGCCTTAATTATTGTTTGCTAGAATACTGAGTCAAACGCCTTTTTGTAGTCAATGAAAGCCATGCACAGAGGCATGGTGTACTTGTTTTGCCTTTCAATGACTTGCTGAACAACCTGGATGTGATCCATTGTGCTGTAGCCACTTCTGAACCCTGCCTGCTCCTTTGGCTGTGCATCATTTTATGTTCTCAATTTTTTTTGCTATTATCTTGGTAAAAAAATCTTGTAGATGACTGAAAAAAGGCTTATTGAGTGATAGTCTTAACTCATCTTGGGCCCCTTTCTTGTATAGAAGAATCTTGACTATTTGTGCTAGTATCTTGTGTAAACTGGGAACATTGCAAATAAATGTATCATCCCCTTTTGAAATAATCTAGGGTGATACATACATACATACATACATACATACATACATACACACATACACACATACACACATACACACATACACACATACACACATACATACATACATAATCTAGGGTGATACATACATAGAGTATACTAAATGGCTTTGTGAAGCATCTATTTGTAGAGATCATAGATATAGCATATGTGTATGCTATTCACAGAGCTGTATCATTCCAATCCATCCATGCTGCAGTTTTAACTCCATTTAGTGTCATATTACTGACTATTTAACTCACAAGCTACTCCTGCATTTAGGCTACTGGGAAGTTTTATTGGCCTTTGTTTCTGCCATTCTGCCATTCCAAACACATACTTATTTCTTAAAGCTCATATAAATCACATAACTCATTAAACTTGTGATACTTGAATGATTTATGAAATAAATAGGCTGAAGTTGGGCTCAGTGGCTTTAGATTTCTATGGCATGTTTTATCGTAATATCAGTATAGTTATAATATTTACATTTTAGTTTAAACAGCACACACAGTAAAAGCAGCAGTAAATTTTACTGAGCAGGATTATTTTTTATAGAGAAATTAGGATGAATGCCATGTTACATTTAATTCTGCTTTAATGTGTCAGCAAGTTTAAAGTAAAGCATTGGTCTGCTGCAATATGTATTAGGACTTTATTAGGAGAATTTAGATAATGAGATTAAGTGGTTGGCGGTGCAATCTTTTTTTTTTTAATCCACTCAGATGAAGGTTCTACTTTCAGTGAGATTTACTTAGAGGAAAGTAAGTGCAGTCTGTACTTGATCTCTCTATGTGTAAATGCTTATATGCATTTTTATGTGAAACAGGTATATTTCAAGACAGAAAAGAATCCTTGGGCTTGTGGAATTTATCTATACTCATATTTAAATTCTGACAAAAGTAGGGAATTATTTTTGCTGAAAATTACACTAAGAACTAAAAGTGACATTAGACATACCAAATCTTTTTCCACTCTCTATGTAATTTCCCATTTTATTTCAAGCATTGGAAACCTGAAAATTACAATAGTAGTATATTATGTCTTCCGGGTGAGGTTCAAGGTCTTGGTGATGGTTTTTAAGTCCTTACATGGCATGGGTCCGGAATACCTTGGGGACCACCTGCTGCCGGCATCGACTTCCCTCCGCCCTGTGCGTTCCCACAGAGAGGGCCTCCTCAGGGTGCCTCCGGTCAGAGAATGCCGGCTGGTGGCCCCCAGGGGGAGGGCCTTCTCTGTGGGCGCCCCAGCTTTATGGAACCAACTGCCGGTTGAGCTCCGGACGGCACCGGATCTTCGCTCCTTCCAGCGCGGGCTAAAAACCCATTTATTTGAACAAGCTGGCCTGGCCTGATGGGGGAATGTTAGGGTTTTAATGGGTTTTATATTGTGATTGTTTTAATTGGGCAATTATTTAATCCTTTTTTAACTTTTGTATTTCTATTTATATGCCCTGTTCACCGCCCTGAGTCCTCCGGGAGAAGGGCGGTATATAAATTTAATAAATAATAATAATAATGATCACAAGTTTACATAGTAAACTTGGAAATTACAATCATAGCATACTGTTGAAAGAAAAATCTTCATCAGGGTCCAGTCCAAGCCAGGAATAAACAAAATGGAGACTGCTTTAGAAAGAAGGTTGTAGTTTACTGAAGAGCAGAGCAGGACAGAAATGTGGCTCTGGGAAAGCTGACCACGTGTAGCTGTGAGTGGTAGGTTTTTATACCTTCTTGGGCTTTTGTGTTTGAAGTTGTTTCCTGTTCCTGTGGCATGAACTTTGACCTGAGGTTTTGAGCATGTCCTTTTGGTATTCTGATGGTGGTGGATTAATCCTAATATGTCATAAAGGTCATGTCCTGCTTCCCTGGGGCTGTGGCTGATGGCTATGTCCTGTGTTGGATTTTTTTCTTGGGGGGGGGGTTAGGGGTTGTTGGTTCTAGGGATCTTTGTCTTTCTAATCTCATCAGCTCTAAGCTTCCAGTCTTTCTGAAAGGATTATTAGATCTGCATTTCTACAGACCTGGTTTCTGCTTGGGGCAGGGAGACTTGGGTCTGTCTTTGCCTAAGACATTTCATTATTCCTTTGGGGAAATATAATATTCTGTCATTTTTAATATCCCCCCAAAAAATATTTCCTTCTCTAGGAGGGTGGGTGGGTGCTGACTTCCAACAGTGCTACTACACTTTTTCATGCTGTTCTTCAATCCACAAAAATACATTTTTTTTCTTCATCTGGTCATGACATCTGCATTGGAGAAAGGTGTGCAAAAATGAATCCTTGCATACATCTTTCAGAGATGTGGCATTGTAAGTTTTGATACAAGTTATTATTTATTTATTTATTTTGTTCAATTTGAATAGCCACCCATCTTAAACCAGTGACTCTGGTTCAAGAATGATGATTAAAATAGTTAAAACACAATGCAAAAATACAAATAACAGCCAATGATTATTATAATCTGTTGGTATCAACATAACCAGACAATGAGACCCTTCACAAGCCCAGGCCAAGTTTTCAGGGCCTTCCAAAAGACTAGTAGGATCAGGGCAGAGAAGGCGTACTTCCTGCTCCCTGGTGGCCAACATTCCTTGGCTGATGGGATCTGAAGTATTTTCATTGTGCTAGATTGGATTGGAAAAGTAGAAACACCTGGAGAAGTCCTTAACCCAACCCCAAATTAATCAGTTGGATGACTTGTCTCTAGGACTTGTAGGTACTTTAACAATGGAGGTTTTAAAGAAGAGATTGGACAACCATTTGTCTGAAATGGTATAGGATCTCTCACTCAAGCAGTTGGACTAGAAGACCTCCAAGGTCCCTTGCAACTCTGTTATTCTGTTAAGTCATGAAGTACGTTAAAGATGACAACTTCGAATTGTACCTGAAAACATTCTAGCAATCATAGAAAGGGACCAATGCTTTTGAAGAAATTTGGAGCAATGTGGCAATTATGTTTTATATAAAAGTAATCTAGATGAAGACTAATATATTTCTTTATGTACTACTGCTATTGTGATTAAAAGTTTCTGACCTTTAAAAAAAGCTTTGATAGTGGAAATAAATTTGCATTTCAAAGAACACTATCTAAATGTTGCACCCTGTATGAATGCCAGAAAAACTGACTGTAGAAGTATACAGAGGAAGCTATTAATTCATGCTAATGATGTATGCAGGTGGCCAAGTCTTTTGTGTACTCTGGGTTGGCTCACAGGGAGTTCATTATAGGATTTGAATCCAAGTAAAAGCTGTGGAGCAGTGCAAATTTTTGTGTGCTTAGCTATTGGCTTTAATGACCTATAGTGTTACCTGGTGGAATTCTTTATCTACCTATCAATCATTCTGCTCCATTTATAGATTATCGTTACCTGATTACCCTGGAGGGAAATTTCTATAAACTACATTATATAGCTGTAATGCATGCTGACAGTTTGGCTCTTCTTGCCTTCACAAACATGGATTGTGGCCAAAGGGATGATCAATGAAGCTAAATAAATAATTTCAAAATGTATATGAGGACATACAAAGAGGCCGAAATCTTTTTAAAGGGGGGAAAAAGTAATAGCAATATAATCGGCAATTTTTCTTTGCTGATTTCTTAATTTATGTTAGCTTATGAGTTCTGTGGTTATTTTCCTCAGCCAAAAATGTTCTAAATAACTACGGAATGAGACAACCATACATGAGAGAGCCATCTCTGTTAAAACAAGAACAAGACAAAAGAAGGGCAGCTTAAAACAAAAGGAGATTGAAGGATAGCTTAGTGCACTGTTTCCCAATCTTGGCAATTTCCAGATATGAGGACTTCAAATCCAAGAATTCCACAGCTAATATGGCCTTGGATGAAAATTTTGGGAGTTGAAGTCCATGCATCCAGAAGTAACTGATGTTGCGAAGCATTGAAAAGTTCCTTCACTGAGTATAAGATTAGGTTAGATAAATAAAAAACTAAATAGCAATTAATTCCATTATTTTAACAAAATTTAAAATAATTCATATCAAAACAAATGCAGTGAAAGAAGGAAGTGGTAGTATAAGAAATCATGATGTCCATGATATTAGGTAATGCCATGTATCTTTTAAGATATACTGTATACTGTATATCCAATAAAATATAACTACAATGTCAGTTCTGTTTTGAACAGCAGAAAACGGGCCAAACTAAGATTTTGCAGTGAACTGGAGAAATAAACAAGTTGTAAATAACTCTAATATTTTCCAGATGGCACCTTCATGCTTGGGGACTTGATTTGGAGTAATTAAAGGCATGTGAATTTCCCAGAAAGATTTAACTTTACCAAATTGAGTTGGCAAGCTCTTATCCATTCTAAACTGTCTAGTTTGACATCATTTGAAATTCTTACACATTTGTGAGAATTTTTTATTTCATAAAAATTGAACTTTTTCCCAAGAAAAAATACAATAACATTTATAAGGGAAGATGGTGGTGGTACAGCCTAGAGCAGAAATGTTCAAAATTAAAATACTCATGAAACACATTTGCTATCATGGTTTTTCATTATCATGTTAAAGCTTGGTGGGTTAATACTTCTAACTACAATGTTCCACTGCATATTCCATTACAGATATGGAAGGAAGGAAGGAAGGAAGGAAGGAAGGAAGGAAGGAAGGAAGGAAGGAAGGAAGGGAGGGAGGGAGGGAGGGAGGGAGGGAGGGAGGGAGGGAGGGAGAAAGTGAGAGGAGCAGGGGAGGAGATGACAAGGGGAAGGGAGTGGAGTAGTGGTTGCCCATCAAGGTGGTCATGAAAGAATCCACAAATACATTAGTGTTCACAGATACCATACTACTTAATTTATTGTGCTTCAAACTTCAGTGAATGTAGAGTAGTGTTCAATAGTTTTTGTGTGCTCCAGATGCTATTCTATTTAAGGATTATCAGGTTCAGGTTGGGGTCCAACACATCTGGAGGAAACCAGGTTGGAAAGATTGGCAAAGAGGGAGACAGAGAATGCACTACTGCCTGTCCTTTACACAAAGCCTTAACTTTCCAAATTAGAAGAGTTCATAGAAGAGAGCTTAGAGGAATTCTGTATTCTTTTATAAGTCTAGTGGGAATCTTTCCCAGACATTGCATTGCTGAACCATAAAATTAGGACTGTCTAGTAGCAGCATGTTCACCCACTGATTGAAGAACTGGAAAATAAGGGGAGAGATTCCCTATGTTGCCCTTTAGCTACTTTCCACATAATAACAAGGCATATGCTGCCTGCTTTAAAACTCAGATACTTTTGCAGTGCTAGAGCTTCTAAAAACATGGAAATCTGAATTCTCAGGAGAATCCAAAGAGTGTAAATGTGATTGCTTGGTTATGTTTATTTACCATAATCTGGGCATGAACCCAAGCGCAAAACCACAAGTAGTTAGATTTTGTTTCTCTTTCTTTCTAAAATGCCATTGCTGCTTATCACATAAAACACACAAAGCTTTAAGTAGTGCTTGGCTACATATTTGTATAGCTATGCTCTCATAGACCCTGTAGAGCTATAATGTTGTAAAATATTTGCCATGCCACTGGTAGCAATAACTGAGCAATGATTTTGCTGGCTGAGAGATCCACACTTGCAGGCTCAGCCTCTTAGGATGTATGCCAATCCTGTCTGGGTATGTTGTTGAAGTGACACATGTAGTCTCCTTTGAGGAATGCCAATGTTTCTAATGCATGCCTGGAACAACATTTTTTTAATGACAAACTTATGGAGTGGAACTGGTACCAAGTCCAGAGGGAGATGCAAGCTGCTTCTCCTGCCTTTTCCAATAATGCCACTACTTGCAAGTTAGAACCATATATTCTCCTGTTTTGTTTTTAAATCTTAAACTTTGGTTTCACAAAGTTGTTTTTTTTAAAAAAAAAGAAAGAAAGAAAAAAAGAAATATGGAGATAATCAGTAATCTTATTTTGGAGTTTACATGTAATAGTTTAAGTCATGTTAATTGACTAGAAGTTCATTCCTCGTAATAAACATCAAGTTTTGATTCCAAAAATTTGTAATTGTTGGATGCCATCATTTTAGTATGAGAATCCTAAGCCATTGGCTTTTGTTTAAATTCCCCTTTCCCTGTCTACATATTTGCACAGCTTAATTTGCCATAAACTGTCATGAAATGTTTGATTTTGTTATACTAGAAACTATACAGAATTTGTTGCAGGCAGGAGTGTATTATTTGGGATTTTTACATCTGTAAAAACAATTTGACTATTTGTACAGATGAATTTGAAGGCTGGGGAATCATCTTTGTTCTGCTTGTGTGGTTGTGAAATTGTCAAGCATTATATAACTCCCTCAACTCTAAATTTGATTTCTAGAAGTTTTTATTTTTCAAAAAACATTATCACATGTAAAGATTCTAACAGCAAATGAATACAAGTAACATTGTTAATATATTAGAATTCAGGAGACCACCTTGATTTTCAATGGTTTACATTATTAAGGAAAATAACAATGGAAATTAGTATGTTGTGGATATTTGAGTCGCAGCTGACAGAAACTTGTTGATGAGTGGAAGAATATTCTATTTGTCCTACACAGTTGTCAAAAAAATTCCTACAGAATGGGTCCTGCAAATGTCGTACTGAGCAAACATGCCTGACTTGGCTTTCCATGAGGCAGTACTGGCTTTGCCAGGCCTTCCTACCAAATGCCCAGGAAGCCTCCAGAGTAGGGCATAAAGCAGTTGTCCCACAGGAAGTGCCAAACTCACAAGAAACTCTAGCAGCAAAGTAGCCACCTGATCACAAAAGGCCATATACTCAGGAAGGCCCATCCACCCCAACTCAATCACTCTAGTCCAGCCACTTTCACTGTCCTGCAATCCCCCATGCCAGCCTGGCCATTGCAAGGCAGTTGCTAGTAATGCCAGGCCTTATTCTGAGGCCACTGGGTGCTATTCTCCAAATAACACATAGCCTAGTCTAATTCATATGTGGCCTTCTCACAAAGGCTTCCTAGGTATTTAAAAAATGTATTTGCATCCAAGACCAGAACAATAGGGGCAATATGTAGCTAGCAACTTCTCAAATTTCAAAGTTTCAGGCATTAATCTTAGATAATATGTTTCCTATAATGTATTCATGTGTGGTAAACTATTGTTTCATTCTTTTCACATTCTTTAAAAAGTACTTAAATAATGCATATGGTAGTAAGGTACATGGGGAGGTTCTGGTTGTAAATCAATAGTTTGACGTTGCTGATATTCTTCTTGAATATTTACTAGAATTATTCTTTTAGTGATTCTGCTGCAACCTTCATTAGCTATTCTTTGAGTGTTACTGGAAGGTCAAATGCCAGCCTTGACAATTTCATCTGAGAAACTTAGAAAACTTGTAAATAAAATGAAGAATGTTAGTGTTATTGCTCCCAGCAATGTGACAGCAGATTAATCAAATATATCTTTCTCCAACAGTTCTCCATTTGGCTTCCAAATAACCAACAGTTTAATATTTTCATAGACAACATCTCCCATAGTACCAATCAATTAAGATGGAGCCCTGCTGGTATTGAAGCTGTAGACAATGATAACACAACTCCTGAAATCTCTGTAAAGTACCAAAGGCTAAACTGTTTCCCTCAAATGGGCTGTACCAGACCAGAGTCCTCCAATTAATTAGAACTGCAACTCCCATAATTCTCCCATAATCCTGGAAGTCATGCTAGCTAGAGAATTCTGGGAATTATAATCCAACAGATCTGATACTAATCTGATCAAGATTGCTCTAAATTCTATTCCTGTTCCTAAACCAATATTCCTGGCCAACTGCTAGAACCTGCATTTTTAAAAAGTGCCTTTCCATAATTCTTACTGAATACTGATTCTAAAACATGGAGGAAATCTATGCATTTTAAATTGATGATCTCTCTTTGGAGTACATATATGGCAATTTAATAGATATTTTTCAATTTCAGTATTCTTTTGACGCACCTCAAATTGTTGAAAGCTAAATTTGATTTGGGCATTCCTCAGACAAAAAAAACATAGAATGTGATTTATTACAACTAATGAAATTTCAAACCAATTGGCAAACAACTGGATTTATCAATCCATAGAAATATAAGAATCTGCTTTAAACTGGGCACAAAAGTCTTTTGAAAATTTGTCTCAAATTTGTACCTGTAAAAAATAGGTTTATGTTTTCTCTACAGATAAGAGAAACTTTCCCAAAATTTCTCAATGCAATTAATGATAGTAACACCACTCCTGAAAAAATTCCCTTCAGATTTAGATGAAACATGGGAACCCAAAGATGCCACAGACCAGTAGAAAAATAATTGTATGACAAGAGTTTCTTACATTCTTTCATCACCTTGCAATTAACAAGTACACTATGCTCCATTCAAGAAAAAAAATATCCATTTAAATATCTAAAGAAATTTGGTCTGATTGAATTAAAATTGATAGAAAAAATGCAAGATAATTTTATGCTTGCAGGCCTACGTAAATATTGTATATTATTGTATAGTGTGGCATAGCAGCTCTTAAACGATCCAGTCACAGGGTATTTTCTATTGATTCTTTTTAACTAGAAGTAGTGGAAGCAAGTTTATGACATTCTATATGTAATGTATACATTGGGTTATACATTAGAGCCATGGTGGCACAGTGGTTAGAATGCAGTATTGCAGGCTAATTCTACCAATTTTCAAGAGTTCAATCCTCGCTGGTTCAAGATTGACTCAACCTTCCATCCTTCCAAGATCAGTAAAATGAGGACCCAGATTGTTGAGGGCAACATGCTGACTCTGTAAACCACTTTGAGACAGGCTGTAAAGCACTGTGAAGCAGTATATAAGTCTATTCCAAATCTATCGATAATATGTATTCTTCAGGTAATGATTGTTTTAAATATTTGCTAATCTACTACTTCATAGCAATAATTCTGGAAATGTGAGCTAGGAGTGTGCTGAGTTAATTTCATTACCATTCTGTCACCAACTAAGTTATTTATGAATGCTATAACTAGGAAAAAAATATTACCGCTTGATAAGATTGAGCAAAGTAGAAGAAGGGGAGCAAAACATTAAAACTGGATGAACACTTTGAGAGATGAGCATTTGTTTATATATCCTTCAGGAGTTGAACCTATTTTACAGTTTTTAATTGGAATTCATTCTCAATTATTCCCAATCCACCAGATTAGAGCTAGGCATTATAAACTCAAATAGTCTGTGTTTCAAATAGCTGATTGGCTACTTTTAGAAACTGGATTATCTTTTACTTAACTTTTCAATAGATATTTCACTATTTGGAAAGAGTCTTCCTGTAATCATTTGGCATATATGAGCAATAAAAGGAGAGATAAAACCCTCAAGTTTATCAGCATCAATAGAAATACTGCTCTTCTTATCAGTAAACTTGCAGCAAGCCGTTTCCCATCATCTAAGGCATGGAATGAGCAAAACAATCTCCATTCACAGTATTTTTCAAGACAGAAGGGCAATTGTAGCATCAAGGCATTTTTGTAATCTCTTTGTAAACCAGTTTAATCACATGAAACATCTGCAAAACTGTCTTCAAGTGAGCATTTCTTCTTTTTGTTCCTTTGTCTTTAAAAAAAAACCCACAAAGCTTGTACACAAAGCTGATCAATGGCAACTAAAACATCAGTGTGGAAGAGGAAATGCTGTTAGCACAATGTTTCACATATGTTAATGCTTACAGTGCCATCAGTGTCAGCTTTACTTTCCATTTGATATACACCAAAGCTGGCATACAATTTTAACTGGTGAGGTAATGTCATTTTAATTTAGAGAGCCTTTAACTGTCCATTTTAACTAGTGATATCATCTTCGTAGTGGTCTCTGAGGTCTCCTGTAAACATAACTAATGGATCCCAGACAGTTTAGCACTTAACCGTTAAGGGTGGCATTGAGCATCGTATTTTTTTTTCTTATTGTTAACTTCAAAATTGTCAGATACAGTTTAAATTTTGTCTTTTTTTAAAAAAAAAAGCTCCCTATCCATTAATGTAATTGGGAACTTTTTCTCATGTGTAACAATAGTTGAAATGGCCAGAAGAAATTAATATAGTATTAATTTCAGGTATAATAAGATAAAATAGGATTGTGCAAATAAAAATTCATTTAATGAGCTTAAAAACAACTACTGAGAATTTTTTTAAAAAAAATATCTAGTTATTCCTTAGAGAAATTTAAAAAAATCCTTCTAGTTTTTCATTAAGAAACAACAACATAAAACAATAGCTGAAATGCAGTTTTCTAACAAAGATTTTTTTCCCTTTACAAGTGGATACAGACTCTTCATTTTTAATTAAGTCCTCGTACAAGAGCTGGCACTTCGGCTTTGAAACGGAGATGAGCACAGCCCCTAGAGTTGGAAACGACTA